>NC_088242.1:101639856-101719856 GCF_036934945.1 Oncorhynchus masou masou
CCAACCAGCCATGTAGATGGGTTAGGTTCAGTACCAACCAGCCATGTAGATGGGTTAGGTTCAGTACCAACCAGCCATTTAGATGGGTTAGGTTCAGTACCAACCAGCCATGTAGATGGGTTGGGGTTAGTACCAAACAGCCATGTAGATGGGTTAGGGTTAGTACCAAACAGCCATGTAGATGGGTTAGGGTTAGTACCAACCAGCCATGTAGATGGGTTAGGGTTAGTACCAAACAGCCATGTAGATGGGTTAGGGTTAGTACCAACCAGCCATGTAGATGGGTTAGGGTTAGTACCAAACAGCCATGTAGATGGGTTAGGGTTAGTATCAACCAGCCATGTAGATGGGTTAGGGTTAGTACCAACCAGCCATGTAGATGGGTTAGGGTTAGTACCAACATGCTATGTAGATGGGTTAGGGTTAGTACCAACCTGCCATGTAGATGGGTTTGGGTTAGTACCAACCAGCCATGTAGATGGGTTAGGGTTAGTACCAACCTGCCATGGAGATGGGTTACGGTTAGTACCAACCAGTCATGTGGATGGGTTAGGGTTAGTACCAACCAGCCATGTAGATGGGTTAGTACCAACCTGCCATGTAGATGGGTTAGGGTTAGGGTTAGTACCAACCTGCCATGTAGATGGATTAGGTTTAGGGTTAGTACCAACCACCCATGTAGACAGGTTAGGGTTGGTTCGAACCAGCCATGTAGATGGGTTAGGGTTAGTACCAACCTGCCATGTCGATGGGTTAGAGTTAGTACCAACCAGCCATTTAGATGGGTTAGTGTTAGTACCAACCAGCCATGTAGATGGGTTAGGGTTAGTACCAACCAGCCATGTAGATGGGTTAGGTTCAATACCAACCAGCCATTTAGATGGGTTAGGTTCAGTACCAACCAGCCATGTACATGGGTTAGGTTCAGTACCAACCACCCAGGTAGATGGGTTAGGTTCAGTACCAACCAGCCATGTAGATGGGTTAAGGTTAGTACCAACCTGCCATGTAGATGGGTTAGGGTTAGTACCAACCTGCCATTTAGATGGGTTTGGGTTAGTACCAACCAGCCATGTAGATGGGTTAGGGTTGGTACCAACCAGCCATGTAGATGGGTTAGGGTTAGCACCAACCAGCCATGTAGATGGGTTAGGGTTAGTACCAACCAGCCATGTAGATGGGTTAGTGTTAGTACCAACCAGCCATGTAGATGGGTTAGGGTTAGTACCAACCAGCCATGTAGATGGGTTTGGGTTAGTACCAACCAGCCATGTAGATGGGTTAGGGTTAGCACCAACCAGCCATGTAGATGTGTTAGGGTTAGTACCAACCAGCCATGTAGATGGGTTAGGGTTAGTACCAACCAGCCATGTAGATGGGTTTGGGTTAGTACCAACCAGCCATGTAGATGGGTTAGGGTTAGTACCAACCTGCCATGGAGATGGGTTAGGGTTAGTACCAACCAGTCATGTGGATGGGTTAGGGTTAGTACCAACCAGCCATGTAGATGGGTTAGGTTCAGTACCAACCACCCATGTAGATGGGTTAGGTTCAGTACCAACCAGCCATGTAGATGGGTTAAGGTTAGTACCAACCACCCATGTAGATGGGTTAGGTTCAGTTCCAACCAGCCATGTAGATGGGTTAAGGTTAGTACCAACCTGCCATGTAGATGGGTTAGGGTTAGTACCAACCTGCCATGTAGATGGGTTAGGGTTAGTACCAACCTGCCATTTAGATGGGTTTGGGTTAGTACCAACCAGCCATGTAGATGGGTTAGGGTTGGTACCAACCAGCCATGTAGATGGGTTTGGGTTAGTACCAACCAGCCATGTAGATGGGTTAGGGTTAGTACCAACCTGCCATGGAGATGGGTTACGGTTAGTACCAACCAGTCATGTGTATGGGTTAGGGTTAGTACCAACCAGCCATGTAGATGGGTTAGGGTTAGTACCAACCAGCCATGTAGATGGGTTAGGGTTAGTACCAACCTGCCATGTCGATGGGTTATTGTTAGTACCAACCAGCCATGTAGATGGGTTAGGGTTAGTACCAACCAGCCATGTAGATGGGTTGGGGTTTGGGTTAGTTCCAACCAGCCATGTAGAACGGTTAAGGTTAGGGTTAGGGTTAGTACCAACCAGCCATGTAGATGTGTTAGGGTTAGTACCAACCAGCCATGTAGATGGGTTAGGGTTAGTACCAACCAGCCATGTAGATGGGTTACGGTTAGTACCAACCTGCCATGGAGATGGGTTACGGTTAGTACCAACCAGTCATGTGGATGGGTTAGGGTTAGTACCAACCAGCCATGTAGATGGGTTTGGGTTAGTACCAACCAGCCATGTAGATGGGTTAGGGTTAGTACCAACCTGCCATGGAGATGGGTTACGGTTAGTACCAACCAGTCATGTGGATGGGTTAGGGTTAGTACCAACCAGCCATGTAGATGGGTTAGGGTTAGTACCAACCAGCCATGTAGATGGGTTAGGGTTAGTAGCAACCTGCCATGTCGATGGGTTAAAGTTAGTACCAACCAGCCATGTAGATGGGTTAGGGTTAGTACCAACCAGCCATGTAGATGGGTTAGGGTTAGTACCAACCTGCCATGGAGATGGGTTACGGTTAGTACCAACCAGTCATGTGGATGGGTTAGGGTTAGTACCAACCAGCCATGTAGATGGGTTAGGGTTAGTACCAACCAGCCATGTAGATGGGTTAGGGTTAGTACCAACCTGCCATGTCGATGGGTTAAAGTTAGTACCAACCAGCCATGTAGATGGGTTAGGGTTAGTACCAACCAGCCATGTAGATGGGTTAGGGTTAGTACCAACCTGCCATGTAGATGGGTTAGTTCCAACCAGCCATGTAGATGGGTTAGGGTTAGTACCAACCACCCATGTACATGTATTAGTGTTTGTTCGAACCAGCCATGTAGATGGGTTAGGGTTAGGGTTAGTACCAACCTGCCATTTAGATGGGTTTGGGTTAGTACCAACCTGCCATGTGGATGTGTTAGTACCAACCAGCCATGTAGATGTGTTAGGGTTAGTACCAACCAAGCCATGTAGATGGGTTAGGGTTATTACCAACCAGCCATGTAGATGGGTTAGGGTTAGTACCAACAAATCAAATCAAATTTTATTTGTCACATACACATGGTTAGCAGATGTTAATGCGAGTGTAGCGAAATGCTTGTGCTTCTAGTTCCGGCAATGCAGGAATAACCAACAAGTAATCTAACTAACAATTCCTAAACTACTGTCTTATACACACTGTAAGGGGATAAAGAATATGTACATAAGGATATATGAATGAGTGATGGTACAGAGCAGCATAGGCAAGATACAGTAGATGGTATCGAGTACAGTATATACATATGAGATGAGTATGTAAACAAAGTGGCATAGTTAAAGTGGCTAGTGATACATGTATTACATAAGGATGCAGTCAATGATATAGAGTACAGTATATACGTATGCATATGAGATTAATAATGTAGGGTAAGTAACATTATATAAGGTAGCATTGTTTAAAGTGGCTACATGCTATGTAGATGGGTTAGGGTTAGTACCAACCTGCCATGTAGATGGGTTTGGGTTAGTAGCAACCTGCCATATAGATGGGTAAGGGTTAGTACCAACCTGCCAAATAGATGGGTTAGGTTTAGGGATAGGGTTAGTACCAACCTGCCATGTAGATGGGTTAGGGTTAGTACCAACCAGCCATGTAGATGGGTTAGGGTTAGTACCAACCTGCCATGTAGATGGGTTAGTTCCAACCAGCCATGTAGATGGGTTAGGGTTAGTACCAACCTGCCATGTGGATGTGTTAGGGTTAGAACCAACCAGCTATGTAGATGGGTTAGGGTTAGTACCAACCTGCCATGTGGATGTGTTAGGGTTAGTACCAACCTGCCATGTAGATGGGTTAGTTCCAACCAGCCATGTAGATGGGTTAGGGTTAGTACCAACCTGCCATGTGGATGTGTTAGGGTTAGAACCAACCAGCTATGTAGATGGGTTAGGGTTAGTACCAACCTGCCATGTGGATGTGTTAGGGTTAGTACCAACCGGCCATGTAGATGGGTTAGGGTTAGTACCAACCAAACCATGCAGATGGGTTAGGGTTAGTACCAACCAGCCATGTAGATGGGTTAGGGTTAGGGTTAGTTCCAACCTGCCATTTAGATGGGTTTGGGTTAGTACCAACTAGCCATGTAGCTGGGTTAGGGTTAGTACCAACCAGCCATGTAGATGGGTTAGGGTTAGTACCAACGTGCTATGTAGATGGGTTAGGGTTAGTACCAACCTGCCATGTAGATGGATTAGGGTTCAGGTTAGTACCAACCTGCCATGTAGATGGGTTCGGGTTAGTACCAACCAGCCATGTAGATGGGTTAGGGTTAGTACCAACCAGCCATGTAGATGGGTTACGGTTAGTACCAACCTGCCATGGAAATGGTTAGTACCAACCATCATGTGGATGGGTTAGGGTTAGTACCAACCAGCCATGTAGATGGGTTTGGGTTAGTACCAACCAGCCATGTAGATGGATTAGGGTTAGTACCAACCAGCCATGGAGATGGGTTACGGTTAGTACCAACCAGTCATGTGGATGGGTTAGGGTTAGTACCAACCAGCCATGTAGATGGGTTAGGGTTACCAACCAGCCATGTAGATGGATTAGGTTTAGTAGCAACCAGCCATGTAGATGGGTTAAAGGGTTAGTACCAACCAGCCATGTAGATGGGTTAGGGTTAGTACCAACCAGCCATGTAGATGGGTTAGGGTTAGTACCACCCTGCCATGGAGATGGGTTAGGGTTAGTACCAACCAGTCATGGGATGGGTTAGGGTTAGTACCAACCAGTCATGGAGATGGGTTAGGGTTAGTACCAACCAGCCATGTAGATGGGTTAGGGTTAGTACCAACCAGTCATGTAGATGGGTTAAAGTTAGTACCAACCAGCCATGTAGATGGGTTAGGGTTAGTACCAACCAGCCATGTAGATGGGTTAGGGTTAGTACCAACCTGCCATGTAGATGGGTTAGTTAGTACCAACCAGCCATGTAGATGGGTTAGGTTAGTACCAACCACCCATGTAGATGTATTAGGGTTAGTACCAACCAGCCATGTAGATGGGTTAGGGTTAGTACCAACCAGCCATGTAGATGGGTTTGGGTTATTACCAACCAGCCATGTAGATGTTAGTTAGTACCAACATGCCATGTAGATGTGTTAGGGTTAGTACCAACCAAGCCATGTAGATGGGTTAGGGGTTATTACCAACCAGCCATGTAGATGGGTTAGGGTTAGTACCAACAAATGCCAAATTTTAGATGGGTTAGGATTTAATGCGGTTAGTACCAAAGCCATGTAGATGGGTTGCAGGAATAACCAACAAGTAATCTAACCAACCATTTAGATGGGTTTATTCAGTACCAATAAAGCCATGTACATAAGGTTATGAATGAGTTGGTACAGACCAGCCAAGTAGATGGGTTAGGTTCAGTATATACCAGCCATGTAGATGGGTTATGTAAACAAACCTGCCATGTTAGATGTGGTTAGTGGTTAGTACCAACCTGTATTTAGATGGGTTTGATTAGTACCATACCAGCCATGTAGATGGGTAATGTAGGGTTGGTAACATTATATAATGTAGCATTGTTTAAAGTGGCCAACCAGCCATGTAGATGGGTTAGGGTTAGTACCAACCAGCCATGTAGATGGGTTTGGGTTAGTACCAACCAGCCATATAGATGGGTTAGGGTTAGTACCAACCAGCCATTTAGATGGGTTAGGTTTAGGGTTTAGTACCAACCTGCCATGTAGATGGGTTAGGGTTAGTACCAACCAGCCATGTAGATGGGTTAGGGTTAGTACCAACCAGCCATGTAGATGGGTTAGTACCAACCAGCCATGTAGATGGGTTAGGGTTAGTACCAACCTGCCATGTGGATGTGTTAGGGTTAGAACCAACCAGCTCCATGTAGATGGGTTAGGGTTAGTACCAACCAGCCATGTGGATGTGTTAGGGTTAGTACCAACCAGCCATGTAGATGGGTTAGTTCCAATCAGCCATGTAGATGGTTAGTTAGTACCAACCTGCCATGTGGATGTGTTAGGGTTAGTACCAACCAGCTATGTAGATGGGTTAGGGTTAGTACCAACCAGCCATGTAGATGGATTAGGGTTAGTACCAACCAGCCATGTAGATGGGTTAGGGTTAGTACCACCCAAACCATGTTGATGGGTTAGGGTTAGTACCAACCAGCCATGTAGATGGGTTAGGGTTAGTACCAACCACCCATGTAGATGGGTTAGTGTTTGTTCCAACCAGCCATGTAGATGGGTTAGGGTTAGTTACCAACCTGCCATTTAGATGGGTTAGGGTTAGTACCAACGTGCCATGTAGATGGGTTAGGGTTAGTACCAACCTGCCAAATAGATGGGTTAGGTTTAGGGATAGGGTTAGTACCAACCAGCCATGTAGATGGGTTAGGTTAGTACCAACCAGCCATGTAGATGGGTTAGGGTTAGTACCAACCAGCCATGTAGATGGGTTAGGTTAGTACCAACCAG
This sequence comes from Oncorhynchus masou masou, assembly GCF_036934945.1. Taxonomy (NCBI): domain Eukaryota; kingdom Metazoa; phylum Chordata; class Actinopteri; order Salmoniformes; family Salmonidae; genus Oncorhynchus; species Oncorhynchus masou. The sequence goes on from NC_088242.1 coordinate 101,646,444, forward strand.
CCATGTAGATGGGTTAGGTTAGTACCAACCAGCCATGTAGATGGGTTAAGGTTAGTACCAACCTGCCATGTAGATGGGATAGGGTTAGTACCAACCTGCCATTTAGATGGGTTTGGGTTAGTACCAACCAGCCATGTAGATGGGTTAGGGTTGGTACCAACCAGCCATGTAGATGGGTTAGGGTTAGTACCAACCAGCCATGTAGATGGGTTAGGGTTTGGGTTAGTTCCAACCAGCCATGTAGAACGGTTAAGGTTAGGGTTAGGGTTAGTACCAACCAGCCATGTAGATGGGTTAGGGTTAGCACCAACCAGCCATGTAGATGGGTTAGGGTTAGTACCAACCAGCCATGTAGATGGGTTAGGGTTAGTACCAACCAGCCATGTAGATGGGTTTGGGTTAGTACCAACCAGCCATGTAGATGGGTTAGGGTTAGTACCAACCTGCCATGGAGATGGGTTACGGTTAGTACAAACCAGTCATGTGGATGGGTTAGGGTTAGTACCAACCAGCCATGTAGATGGGTTAGGGTTAGTACCAACCAGCCATGTAGATGGGTTATGGTTAGTACCAACCAAGCCTTGTAGATGGGTTAGGGTTAGTACCAACCTGCCATTTAGATGGGTTTGAGTTAGTACCAACCAGCCATGTAGCTGGGTTAGGGTTATTACCAACCAGCCATGTAGATGGGTTAGGGTTAGTACCAACATGCTATGTAGATGGGTTAGGGTTAGTACCAACCTGCCATGTAGATGGATTAGGGTTCGGGTTAGTACCAACCTGCCATGTAGATGGGTTAGGGTTAGTACCAACCTGCCAAATAGATGGGTTAGGTTTAGGGATAGGGTTAGTACCAACCAGCCATGTAGATGGGTTAGGTTCAATACCAACCAGCCATTTAGATGGGTTAGGTTCAGTACCAACCAGCCATGTACATGGGTTAGGTTCAGTACCAACCACCCAGGTAGATGGGTTAGGTTCAGTACCAACCAGCCATGTAGATGGGTTAAGGTTAGTACCAACCTGCCATGTAGATGGGTTAGGGTTAGTACCAACCTGCCATTTAGATGGGTTTGGGTTAGTACCAACCAGCCATGTAGATGGGTTAGGGTTGGTACCAACCAGCCATGTAGATGGGTTAGGGTTAGCACCAACCAGCCATGTAGATGGGTTAGGGTTAGTACCAACCAGCCATGTAGATGGGTTAGTGTTAGTACCAACCAGCCATGTAGATGGGTTAGGGTTAGTACCAACCAGCCATGTAGATGGGTTTGGGTTAGTACCAACCAGCCATGTAGATGGGTTAGGGTTAGCACCAACCAGCCATGTAGATGTGTTAGGGTTAGTACCAACCAGCCATGTAGATGGGTTAGGGTTAGTACCAACCAGCCATGTAGATGGGTTTGGGTTAGTACCAACCAGCCATGTAGATGGGTTAGGGTTAGTACCAACCTGCCATGGAGATGGGTTAGGGTTAGTACCAACCAGTCATGTGGATGGGTTAGGGTTAGTACCAACCAGCCATGTAGATGGGTTAGGTTCAGTACCAACCACCCATGTAGATGGGTTAGGTTCAGTACCAACCAGCCATGTAGATGGGTTAAGGTTAGTACCAACCACCCATGTAGATGGGTTAGGTTCAGTTCCAACCAGCCATGTAGATGGGTTAAGGTTAGTACCAACCTGCCATGTAGATGGGTTAGGGTTAGTACCAACCTGCCATGTAGATGGGTTAGGGTTAGTACCAACCTGCCATTTAGATGGGTTTTTAGGGATTAGTACCAACCAGCCATGTAGATGGGTTAGGGTTGGTACCAACCAGCCATGTAGATGGGTTTGGGTTAGTACCAACCAGCCATGTAGATGGGTTAGGTTAGTACCAACCTGCCATGGAGATGGGTTACGGTTAGTACCAACCAGTCATGTGTATGGGTTAGGGTTAGTACCAACCAGCCATGTAGATGGGTTAGGGTTAGTACCAACCAGCCATGTAGATGGGTTAGGGTTAGTACCAACCTGCCATGTCGATGGGTTATTGTTAGTACCAACCAGCCATGTAGATGGGTTAGGGTTAGTACCAACCAGCCATGTAGATGGGTTGGGGTTTGGGTTAGTTCCAACCAGCCATGTAGAACGGTTAAGGTTAGGGTTAGGGTTAGTACCAACCAGCCATGTAGATGGGTTAGGGTTAGCACCAACCAGCCATGTAGATGTGTTAGGGTTAGTACCAACCTGCCATGGAGATGGGTTACGGTTAGTACCAACCTGCCATGGAGATGGGTTACGGTTAGTACCAACCAGTCATGTGGATGGGTTAGGGTTAGTACCAACCAGCCATGTAGATGGGTTTGGGTTAGTACCAACCAGCCATGTAGATGGATTAGGGTTAGTACCAACCTGCCATGGAGATGGGTTACGGTTAGTACCAACCAGTCATGTGGATGGGTTAGGGTTAGTACCAACCAGCCATGTAGATGGGTTAGGGTTAGTACCAACCAGCCATGTAGATGGGTTAGGGTTAGTAGCAACCTGCCATGTCGATGGGTTAAAGTTAGTACCAACCAGCCATGTAGATGGGTTAGGGTTAGTACCAACCAGCCATGTAGATGGGTTAGGGTTAGTACCAACCTGCCATGGAGATGGGTTACGGTTAGTACCAACCAGTCATGTGGATGGGTTAGGGTTAGTACCAACCAGCCATGTAGATGGGTTAGGGTTAGTACCAACCAGCCATGTAGATGGGTTAGGGTTAGTACCAACCTGCCATGTCGATGGGTTAAAGTTAGTACCAACCAGCCATGTAGATGGGTTAGGGTTAGTACCAACCAGCCATGTAGATGGGTTAGGGTTAGTACCAACCTGCCATGTAGATGGGTTAGTTCCAACCAGCCATGTAGATGGGTTAGGGTTAGTACCAACCTTCCATGTAGATGGGTTAGGGTTAGTACCAACCTGCCATGTGGATGTGTTAGCGTTAGAACCAACCAGCCATGTAGATGGGTTAGGGTTAGTACCAACCTGCCATGTGGATGTGTTAGTACCAACCAGCCATGTAGATGTGTTAGGGTTAGTACCAACCAAGCCATGTAGATGGGTTAGGGTTATTACCAACCAGCCATGTAGATGGGTTAGGGTTAGTACCAACAAATCAAATCAAATTTTATTTGTCACATACACATGGTTAGCAGATGTTAATGCGAGTGTAGCGAAATGCTTGTGCTTCTAGTTCCGGCAATGCAGGAATAACCAACAAGTAATCTAACTAACAATTCCTAAACTACTGTCTTATACACACTGTAAGGGGATAAAGAATATGTACATAAGGATATATGAATGAGTGATGGTACAGAGCAGCATAGGCAAGATACAGTAGATGGTATCGAGTACAGTATATACATATGAGATGAGTATGTAAACAAAGTGGCATAGTTAAAGTGGCTAGTGATACATGTATTACATAAGGATGCAGTCAATGATATAGAGTACAGTATATACGTATGCATATGAGATTAATAATGTAGGGTAAGTAACATTATATAAGGTAGCATTGTTTAAAGTGGCTACATGCTATGTAGATGGGTTAGGGTTAGTACCAACCTGCCATGTAGATGGGTTTGGGTTAGTAGCAACCTGCCATATAGATGGGTAAGGGTTAGTACCAACCTGCCAAATAGATGGGTTAGGTTTAGGGATAGGGTTAGTACCAACCTGCCATGTAGATGGGTTAGGGTTAGTACCAACCAGCCATGTAGATGGGTTAGGGTTAGTACCAACCTGCCATGTAGATGGGTTAGTTCCAACCAGCCATGTAGATGGGTTAGGGTTAGTACCAACCTGCCATGTGGATGTGTTAGGGTTAGAACCAACCAGCTATGTAGATGGGTTAGGGTTAGTACCAACCTGCCATGTGGATGTGTTAGGGTTAGTACCAACCTGCCATGTAGATGGGTTAGTTCCAACCAGCCATGTAGATGGGTTAGGGTTAGTACCAACCTGCCATGTGGATGTGTTAGGGTTAGAACCAACCAGCTATGTAGATGGGTTAGGTTAGTACCAACCTGCCATGTGGATGTGTTAGGGTTAGTACCAACCGCCATGTAGATGGGTTAGGGTTAGTACCAACCAAACCATGTAGATGGGTTAGGGTTAGTACCAACCAGCCATGTAGATGGGTTAGGGTTAGGGTTAGTTCCAACCTGCCATTTAGATGGGTTTGGGTTAGTACCAACTAGCCATGTAGCTGGGTTAGGGTTAGTACCAACCAGCCATGTAGATGGGTTAGGGTTAGTACCAACGTGCTATGTAGATGGGTTAGGGTTAGTACCAACCTGCCATGTAGATGGATTAGGGTTCAGGTTAGTACCAACCTGCCATGTAGATGGGTTCGGGTTAGTACCAACCAGCCATGTAGATGGGTTAGGGTTAGTACCAACCAGCCATGTAGATGGGTTAGGGTTAGTACCAACCTGCTATGTAAATGGTTAGTACCAACCATCCATGTAGATGGGTTAGGGTTAGTACCAACCAGCCATGTAGATGGGTTAGGGTTAGTACCAACCAGCCATGTAGATTGGTTAGGGTTAGTACCAACCAGCCATGTAGATGGGTTAGGGTTAGTACCAACCTGCCATGTAGATGGGTTAGGTTAGGTAGATGGGTTAGTACCAACCTGCCATGTAGATGGGTTAGCCATGTAGATGGGTTAGGGTTAGTACCAACCTTCCATGTAGATGGATTAGGTTTAGGGTTAGTACCAACCAGCCATGTAGATGGATTAGGTTTAGGGTTAGTACCAACCAGCCATGTAGATGGGTTAGGGTTAGTACCAACCAGCCATGTTGATGGGTTAGGGTTAGTACCAACCAGCCATGTAGATGGGTTAGGGTTAGTACCAACCAGCCATGGAGATGGGTTAGGGTTAGTACCAACCAGTCATGGAGATGGGTTAGGGTTAGTACCAACCAGTCATGTAGATGGGTTAGCGTTAGTACCAACCAGCCATGTAGATGGGTTAGGGTTAGTACCAACCACACATGTAGATGGGTTAGGGTTAGTACCAACCACCCATGTAGATGGATTAGGGTTGGTTCGAACCAGCCATGTAGATGGGTTAGGGTTAGTACCAACCTGCCATATGGATGTGTTAGGGTTAGGGTTAGAACCAACCAGCCATGTAGATGGGTTAGGGTTAGTACCAACCTGCCATGTGGATGTGTTAGGGTTAGTACCAACCAGCCATGTAGATGGGTTAAGGTTAGTACCAACCAGCCATGTAGATGGGTTAGGGTTAGTACCAACCAGCCATGTAGATGGGTTAGGGTTAGTACCAACCAGCCATGTAGATGGGTTAGGGTTAGTACCAACCAGCCATGTAGATGGGTTAGGGTTAGTACCAACCAGCCATGTAGATGGGTTAGGGTTAGTACCAACCAGCCATTTAGATTGGTTTGGGTTAGTACCAACCAGCCATGTCGATGGGTTAGGGTTAGTACCAACCAGCCATGTAGATGGGTTAGGGTTAGTAACAACCAGCCATGTAGATGGGTTAGTACCAACCTGCCATGTAGATGGCTTAGGGTTAGTACCAACCTGCTATGTAAATGGGTTAGTACCAACCATCCATGTAGATGGGTTAGGGTTAGTACCAACCAGCCATGTAGATGGGTTAGGGTTAGTACCAACCAGCCATGTAGATTGGTGAGGGTTAGTACCAACCAGCCATGTAGATGGGTTAGTACCAACCAGCCATGTAGATGGGTTAGTACCAACCTGCCATGTAGATGGATTAGGTTTAGGGTTAGTACCAACCAGCCATGTAGATGGATTAGGTTTAGGGTTAGTACCAACCAGCCATGTAGATGGGTTAGGGTTAGTACCAACCAGCCATGTAGATGGGTTAGGGTTAGTACCACCCAGCCATGTTGATGGGTTAGGGTTAGTACCAACCAGCCATGTAGATGGGTTAGGGTTAGTACCAACCTGCCATGGAGATGGGTTAGGGTTAGTACCAACCAGTCATGGAGATGGGTTAGCATTAGTACCAACCAGCCATGTAGATGGGTTAGGGTTAGTACCAACCACACATGTAGATGGGTTAGGGTTAGTACCAACCACCCATGTACATGTATTAGTGTTTGTTCGAACCAGCCATGTAGATGGGTTAGGGTTAGGGTTAGTACCAACCTGCCATTTAGATGGGTTTGGGTTAGTACCAACCAGCCATGTAGATGGGTTAGGGTTAGTACCAACCAGCCATGTAGATGGGTTAGGGTTAGTACCAACCTGCCATGTCGATGGGTTAGAGTTAGTACCAACCAGCCATGTAGATGGGTTAGTTCCAACCAGCCATGTAGATGGGTTAGGGTTAGTACCAACCAGCCATGTAGATGGGTTAGGGTTAGTACCAACCAGCCATGTAGGATGGGTTAGGGTTAGTACCAACCAGCCATGTAGATGGGTTAGGGTTAGTACCAACCTGCCATGTGGATGTGTTAGGGTTAGTAACAACCAGCCATGTAGATGGGTTAGGGTTAGTACCAACCAAGCCATGTAGATGGGTTAGGGTTAGTACCAACCAGCCATGTAGATGGGTCAGGGTTAGGGTTAGTACCAACCTGCCATTTAGATGGGTTTGGGTTAGTACCAACCAGCCATGTAGCTGCGTTTGGGTTAGTACCAACCAGCCATGTAGCTGGGTTAGGGTTAGTACCAACCAGCCATGTAGCTGCGTTAGGGTTAGGGTTAGTACCAACCAGCCATGTAGATGGGTTCGGGTTAGTACCAACCAGCCATGTAGATGGGTTAGGGTTAGTACCAACCTGCCATGTGGATGTGTTAGGGTTAGTACCAACCAAGCCATGTAGATGGGTTAGGGTTAGTACCAACCACCCATGTAGATGGGTTAGGGTTAGTACCAACCAGCCATGTAGATGGGTTAGGGTTAGTACCAACCAGCCATGTAGATGGGTTAGGGTTAGTACCAACCAGCCATTTAGATTGGTTAGGGTTAGTACCAACCAGCCATTTCGATTGGTTTGGGTTAGTACCAACCAGCCATGTCGATGGGTTAGGGTTAGTACCAACCAGCCATGTAGATGGGTTAGGGTTAGTAACAACCAGCCATGTAGATGGCTTAGGGTTAGTACCAACCTGCTATGTAAATGGGTTAGTACCAACCATCCATGTAGATGGGTTAGGGTTAGTACCAACCAGCCATGTAGATGGGTTAGGGTTAGTACCAACCAGCCATGTAGATTGGTGAGGGTTAGTACCAACCAGCCATGTAGATGAGGGTTAGGGTTGTAGATGGGTTACCAACCTGCCATGTAGATGGATTAGGTTTAGGGTTAGTACCAACCTGACATGTAGATGGATTAGGTTTAGGGTTAGTACCAACCAGACATGTAGATGGATTAGGTTTAGGGTTAGTACCAACCAGCCATGTAGATGGGTTAGGGTTAGTACCACCCTGCCATGTTGATGGGTTAGGGTTAGTACCAACCAGCCATGTAGATGGGTTAGGGTTAGTACCAACCTGCCATGGAGATGGGTTAGGGTTAGTACCAACCAGCCATGGAGATGGGTTAGGGTTAGTACCAACCAGCCATGTAGATGGGTTAGGGTTAGTACCAACCACACATGTAGATGGGTTAGGGTTAGTACCAACCACCCATGTAGATGTATTAGTGTTTGTTCGAACCAGCCATGTAGATGGGTTAGGGTTAGGGTTAGTACCAACCTGCCATTTAGATGGGTTTGGGTTAGTACCAACCAGCCATGTAGATGGGTTAGGGTTAGTACCAACCAGCCATGTAGATGGGTTAGGGTTAGTACCAACCTGCCATGTCGATGGGTTAGAGTTAGTACCAACCAGCCATGTAGATGGGTTAGTTCCAACCAGCCATGTAGATGGGTTAGGGTTAGTACCAACCAGCCATGTAGATGGGTTAGGGTTAGTACCAACCTGCCATGTGGATGTGTTAGGGTTAGGGTTAGAACCATCCAGCCATGTAGATGGGTTAGGGTTAGTACCAACCTGCCATGTGGATGTGTTAGGGTTAGTAACAACCAGCCATGTAGATGGGTTAGGGTTAGTACCAACCAAGCCATGTAGATGGGTTAGGGTTAGTACCAACCAGCCATGTAGATGGGTTAGGGTTAGTACCAACCTGCCATTTAGATGGGTTTGGGGTACCAACCAGCCATTAGGGTTAGTTAGTACCAACCAGCCATGTAGCTGGGTTAGGGTTAGTACCAACCAGCCATGTAGCTGCGTTAGGGTTAGGGTTAGTACCAACCAGCCATGTAGATGGGTTCGGGTAGGTACCAACCAGCCATGTAGATGGGTTAGGGTTAGTACCAACCTGCCATGTGGATGTGTTAGGGTTAGTACCAACCAGCCATGTAGATGGGTTAGGGTTACTACCAACCAAGCCATGTAGATGGGTTAGGGTTAGTACCAACCACCCATGTAGATGGGTTAGGGTTAGGGTTAGTACCAACCTGCCATTTAGATGGGTTTATGTTCGTTCCAACCAGCCATGTAGCTGGGTTAGGGTTAGTACCAACCAGCCATGTAGATGGGTTAGGGTTAGTACCAACCAGCCATGTAGATGGGTTAGGGTTAGTACCAACCTGCTATGTAAATGGGTTAGTACCAACCATCCATGTAGATGGGTTAAGGTTAGTAACAACCAGCCATGTAGATGGGTTAGGGTTAGTACCAACCTGCTATGTAAATGGGTTAGTACCAACCATCCATGTAGATGGGTTAGGGTTAGTACCAACCAGCCATGTAGATGGGTTAGGGTTAGTACCAACCAGCCATGTAGATTGGTGAGGGTTAGTACCAACCAGCCATGTAGATGGGTTAGGGTTAGTACCAACCTGCCATGTAGATGGGTTAGGGTTAGTACCAACCAGCCATGTAGATGGGTTAGTACCAACCTGCCATGTAGATGGGTTAGTGTTAGGGTTAGTACCAACCTGCCATGTAGATGGATTAGGTTTAGGGTTAGTACCAACCAGCCATGTAGATGGATTAGGTTTAGGGTTAGTACCAACCAGCCATGTAGATGGGTTAGGGTTAGTACCACCCTGCCATGTTGATGGGTTATGGTTAGTACCAACCAGCCATGTAGATGGGTTAGGGTTAGTACCAACCTGCCATTTAGATGGGTTAGGGTTAGTACCAACCAGTCATGGATATGGGTTAGGGTTAGTACCAACCAGTCATGGAGATGGGTTAGGGTTAGTACCAACCAGTAATGTAGATGGGTTAGCGTTAGTACCAACCAGCCATGTAGATGGGTTAGGGTTAGTACCAACCACACATGTAGATGGGTTAGGGTTAGTACCAACCACCCATGTAGATGGATTAGGGTTTGTTCGAACCAGCCATGTACATGGGTTAGGGTTAGTACCAACCTGCCATTTAGATGGGTTTGGGTTAGTACCAACCAGCCATTTAGATGGGTTAGGGTTAGTACCAACCAGCCATGTAGATGGGTTAGGGTTAGTACCAACCTGCCATGTCGATGGGTTAGAGTTAGTACCAACCAGCCATGTAGATGGGTTAGTTCAAACCAGCCATGTAGATGGGTTAGGGTAAATAACAACCAGCCATGTAGATGGGTTAGGGTTAGTACCAACCTGCCATGTGGATGTGTTAGGGTTAGAACCAATCAGCCATGTAGATGGGTTAGGGTTAGTACCAACCTGCCATGTGAATGTGTTATGGTTAGTACCAACCAGCCATGTAGCTGGGTTTGGGTTAGTACCAACCAGCCATGTAGATGGGTTAGGGTTAGTACCAACCTGCCATGTCGATGGGTTAGAGTTAGTACCAACCAGCCATGAAGATGGGTTAGGGTAAGTAACAACCAGCCATGTAGATGGGTTAGGGTTAGTACCAACCTGCCATGTGGATGTGTTAGGGTTAGGGTTAGAACCAATCAGCCATGTAGATGGGTTAGGGTTAGTACCAACCTGCCATGTGAATGTGTTAGGGTTAGTACCAACCAGCCATGTAGCTGGGTTTTGGTTAGTACCAACCAGCCATGTAGATGGGTTAGGGTTAGTACCAACCTGCCATGTCGATGGGTTAGAGTTAGTACCAACCAGCCATGTAGATGGGTTAGGGTTAGTACCAACCAGCCATGTAGTTGGGTTAGGGTTAGTACCAACCTGCCATGTGGATGTGTTAGGGTTAGGGTTAGCCCTAACCCTAACCCTTACCCTAACCTATTTCCTAAAATAACTTTTCAGATATTTTGTATCTGATCAATTAGTCTTCTAATTAATGAATTATTTATTTTACCTCACGTTAGTCTCATTCCAAACGTCGTAAATTGCACGAACCCAGTCTTCACTAAGATCCATACATCCATGCATCAATTGTCTTAAATCATTTGTTTATTAGTAAATAATTCACAGAAATGTGTAAACAAAACAACAAAGTAAATATGGTTACAAGAAATGATAGGAGAATCTGCCCTAATATCATAGACTTGTTCTTATTCTGTCAGTATCGATAGTCTAAGAGTTTAATCACGTGGTATGGTTAAAAGATTCAGCAATGGTCTGCGACCTTCGTCCTCCCGTGATTGAGAGAAAAATGGTCCCGTGATAATTTCTCAAAATTGGGGTTTTATTCAGAATTGCAGAAAAGGGGCTTTCCCAGGATGCCTGACCCTAACTGGGCTCATAGGCGGTCCTCTGATTTAGTTAAACTCAAAGGGAATTGGAGTTTCCTTCATTAAACAGTCCAAAATCACATTACACAATTTTACAAACAGTATCATACTCACTCATTCATATTATACAACAATTAGATGTAAACCTCATATCTGAGGCTATTATATAAACAGCGTTATGGTAATGTGGCCAAACCGTCTCTCATGAGCTTCCCCAAAATGTAACAAATGGACCAGTTCGTAGCTGGATTCTTCACCGATCGTTTATACCTTCTCCGGAACATGAAATTTGTTCGTACCTCATGTTCTGTGAGGTGGAAGAAATTCCTTTGTTCTCTATGAAAATTCACTCTGTCTCTAATACTGTTATGTACTTGAGTGAAGACCCAAAAGCGGTTTTAACAGAAAACAGAGTTCTTTAATGAAAAACAGGAATGGCATAAATCCTCTTCCAACGTTGACAATGGAACAAAAAGAACGTAGTATAGTGCAGGATGCACCTGCCAGGCAGACTCCGACAGGATAGGACAAGGTGGAAGCAAACGAGACGACAGCTTGCTTCTGGCATCAAAAACACAAACAAGAATCAGACACTGAAAGTAGCAGGAACAGAGAGAGAAATAGAGACCTAATCAGAGGGGGAAGAGAGAACAGGTGTGAAAGAGTGAATGAGCTAGTTAGGGGAGATGTAGAACAGCTGAAGAATGAGAGACAGAGAAGGTAACCCAAAAAGACCAGCAGAGAGAGACAGAGTGAAGAGAAAGGACAGGAACAGACATAACAAGACATGACAAATACTGTGTGGCCATGAGGCAGGGTCTTCTCCTCAGGAATTTATGACCTCACTGACCACAGCAGCCTGGTTGAATGGAGCAGAGAGCGGGGGAGGGTGTTCGCTGTACCCAAAGAGGGCAACGTCATGACAGCGGTTATGATATCGTTTAGTACCTTGAGCGTGGCTGAGGTGCACCCGTGACCAGCTCGGAATGTATTTTTATTTATTTTTATTTCACCTTTATTTAACCAGGTAGGCTAGTTGAGAACAAGTTCCCATTTACAACTGCAACCTGGCCAAGATAAAGCATAGCAGTGTGAATAGACTACAACACAGAGTTACACATGGAGTAAACAATGAACAAGTCAATAACACAGTAGGAAAAAGAGAGAGTCTATATACATTGTGTGCAAAAGGCATGAGGAGGTAGGCGAATAATTACAATTTTGCAGATTAACACTGGAGTGATAAATGATCAGATGGTCATGTGCAGGTAGAGATATTGGTGTGCAAAAGAGCAGAACAGTAAATAAATAAAAACAGTATGGGGATGAGGAAGGTAAATTGGGTGGGCTATTTACCGATAAGACTATGTACAGCTGCAGCGATCGGTTAGCTGCTCAGATAGCAGATGTTTGAAGTTGGTGAGGGAGATAAAAGTCTCCAACTTCAGCGATTTTAGCAATTCGTTCCAGTCACGGGCAGCAGAGAACGGGAAGGAAAGGCGGCCAAATGAGGTGTTGGCTTTAGGGATGATCAGTGAGATACACCTGCTGGAGCGCGTGCTACGGGTGGGTGTTGCCATCGTGACCAGTGAACAGAGGTAAGGCGGAGCTTTACCTAGCATGGACTTGTAGATGACCTGTAGCCAGTGGGTCTGGCGACGAATATGTAGCGAGGGCCAGCCGACTAGAGCATACAGGTTGCAGTGGTGGGCGGTATAAGGTGCTTTAGTAACAAAACGGATGGCGCTGTGATAAACTGCATCCAGTTTGCTGAGTAGAGTATTGTAAGCTAATTTGTAGATGACATCGCCGAAGTCGAGGATCGGTAGGATAGTCAGTTTTACGAGGATAAGTTTGGCGGCGTGAGTGAAGGAGGCTTTGTTGCGGAATAGAAAGCCGACTCTAGATTTGATTTTAGATTGGAGATGTTTGATATGAGTCTGGAAGGAGAGTTTACAGTCTAGCCAGACACCTAGGTACTTATAGATGTCTACATATTCTAGGCCGGAACCATCCAGGGTGGTGATGCTAGTCGGGTGTGCGGGTGCAGGCAGCGAACGGTTGAAAAGCATGCATTTGGTTTTACTAGCATTTAAGAGCAGTTGGAGGCCACGGAAGGAGTGTTGTATGGCATTGAAGCTCGTTTGGAGGTTAGATAGCACAGTGTCCAAGGAAGGGCCGGAAGTATACAGAATGGTGTCGTCTGCGTAGAGGTGGATCAGGGAATCGCCCGCAGCAAGAGCAACATCATTGATATATACAGAGAAAAGAGTCGGCCCCAGAATTGAACTCTGTGGCACCCCCATGGAAACTGCCAAAGGACCGGACAACATGCCCTCCGATTTGACACACTGAACTCTGTCTGCAAAGTAGTTGGTGAACCAGGCAAGGCAGTCATTAGAAAAACCGAGGCTACTGAGTCTGCCGATAAGAATATGGTGATTGACAGAGTCGAAAGCCTTGGCCAGGTCGATGAAGATGGCTGCACAGTACTGTCTTTTATCGATGGCGGTTATGATATCGTTTAGTACCTTGCGCGTGGCTGAGGTGCACCGTGACCGGATCGGAAAAAAGATTGCACAGCGGAGAAGGTACGGTGGAATTCGAGATGGTCAGTGATCTGTTTGTTGACTTGGCATTCGAAGACCTTAGATAGGTAGGGCAGGATGGATATAGGTCTGTAACAGTTTGGGTCCAGGATGTCTCCCCCTTTGAAGAGGAGATGACTGCGGCAACTTTCCAATCCTTGGGGAACTCAGACGATATGAAAGAGAGGTTGAACAGTCTGGTAATAAGGGGTTGCGACAACTCACCTGAGTGGGTTGATTCACTGATGTGGTCGTCCTGTCTGGGTTGGCACCCCCCCTTGGGTTGTGCCATGGCGGAGATCTTTGCGGGCTATACTCAGCTTTGTCTCAGGATGGTAAGTTGGTGGTTGAAGATATCCCTCTAGTGGTGTGGGGGCTGTGCTTTGGCAAAGTGGGTGGGGTTATATCCTTCCTGTTTGGCCCTGTCCGGGGGTGTCCTCGGGTGGGGCCACAGTGTCTCCTGACCCCTCCTGTCTCAGCCTCCAGTATTTATGCTGCAGTAGTTTATGTGTCGGGGGGCTGGGGTCAGTTTGTTATATCTGGAGTACTTCTCCTGTCCAATTCGGTGTCCTGTGTGAATCTAAGTGTGCGTTCTCTAATTCTCTCCTTCTCTCTCTCGGAGGACCTGAGCCCTAGGACCATGCCCCAGGTCTACCTGACATGATGACTCCTTGCTGTCCCCAGTCCACCTGGCCGTGCTGCTGCTCCAGTTTCAACTGTTCTACCTTATTATTATTCGACCATGCTGGTCATTTATGAACATTTGAACATCTTGGCCATGTTCTGTTATAATCTCCACCCGGCACAGCCAGAAGAGGACTGGCCACCCCACATAGCCTGGTTCCTCTCTAGGTTTCTTCCTAGGTTTTGGCCTTTCTAGGGAGTTTTTCCTAACCACCGTGCTTCTACACCTGCATTGCTTGCTGTTTGGGGTTTTAGGCTGGGTTTCTGTACAGCACTTTGAGATATCAGCTGATGTACGAAGGGCTATATAAATAAATTTGATTTGATTTTTGACAATGGCGGCGTATAGTTTCAGAAATAGAGGGTCCAGATTGTCAAGCCCAGCTGATTTGTACGGGTCCAGGTTTTGCAGCTCTTTCAGAAAATCTGCTATCTGGATTTGGGTAAAGGAGAAGCTGGGGAGGCTTGGGCGAGTAGCTGCGGGGGGGTGGAGCTGTTGTCCGAGGTTGGAGTAGCCAGGAGGAAGGCATGGCCAGCCGTTGAGAAATGCTTGTTGATGTTTTCGATTATCATGGATTTATCGGTGGTGACCGTGTTACCTAGCCTCAGTGCAGTGGGCAGCTGGGAGGAGGTGCTCTTGTTCTCCTTGGACTTTACAGTGTCCCAGAACTTTTTGGAGTTAGAGCTACAGGATGCAAATTTCTGCTTGATGAAGCTGGCCTTTGCTTTCCTGACTGACTGCATGTATTGGTTCCTGACTTCCCTGAACAGTTGCATATCGCGGGGACTATTCGATGCTATTGCAGTCCGCCACAGATTGTTTTTGTGCTGGTCGATGGCAGTCAAGTCTGGAGTGAACCAAGGGCTATATCTGTTCTTAGTTCTGCATTTTTTGAACGGAGCATGCTTATCTAAGATGGTGAGGAAGTTAATTTTAAAGAATGACCAGGCATCCTCAACTGACGGGATGAGGTCAATATCCTTCCAGGATACCTGGGCCGGGTCAATTAGAAAGGCCTGCTCGCAGATATGATTTAGGGAGCGTTTGACAGTGACGAGGGGTGGTCGTTTGACTGCGGACCCGTAGCGGATACAGGCAATGAGGCAGTGATTGCTGAGAACCTGGTTGAAGACAGCAGAGGTGTATTTGGAGGGCCAGTTGGTCAGGATAACGTCTATGAGGGTGCCCTTGTTTACAGATTTAGGGTTGTACCTGGTGGGTTCCTTGATGATTTGTGTGAGATTGAGGGCATCTAGCTTAGATTGTAGGACTGCCGGGGTGTTAAGCATATCCCAGTTTAGGTCACCTAACAGAACAATCTCTGAAGCTAGATGGGGGCGATCAATTCACAAATGCTGTCCAGGGCACAGCTGGGAGCTGAGGGGGGTCGGTAGCAGGCGGCAACAGTAAGAGACTTATTTCTGGAGAGAGTAATTTTTAAAATTAGTAGTTCGAACTGTGTGGGTATGGACCTGGAAAGTATGACATTACTTTGCAGGCTATCTCTGCAGTAGACTGCAACTCCTCCCCCTTTGGCAGTTCTATCTTGACGGAAAATGTTATAGTTGGGTATGGAAATCTCAGAATTTCTGGTGGCCTTCCTAAGCCAGGATTCAGACACGGCAAGGACATCAGGGTTGGCAGAGTGTGCTAAAGCAGTGAGTAAAACAAACTTAGGGAGGAGGCTTCTGATGTTGACATGCATGAAACCAAGGCTTTTTCGATCACAGAAGTCAACAAATGAGGGTGCCTGGGGACATGCAGGGCCTGGGTTTACCTCCACATCCCCCACGGAACAGAGGAGGAGTAGTATGAGGGTGCGGAGCTTTTGGCCGGGGTTGGAGTATGATAATGTAGTCTATCCTACACAATGCTATGATACTGTAATCTACCCTACACAATGCTATGATACTGTAGTCTACCCTACACAATGCTATGATACTGTAGTCTACCCTACACAATGCTATGACACTGTAGTCTACCCTACACAATGCTATGACACTGTAGTCTACCCTACACAATGCAATGACACTGTAGTCTACCCTACACAATGCTATGATACTTTAGTCTACTACACAATGCTATGATACTTTAGTCTACTACACAATTATATGATTGTAACATATTATAATCATCCACATGTTAAGATTATTACTTGAGCACAACACTCCTGAGAAGGCTTGTTTGGGTATAGGTTAGTTTAGGTTTAGGTTTAGGATTAGGATTAGGGTTAGGTTAGTGTTAGGTTAGGGTTAGTTTAGGGTGTCTGTCTGCATGATTATGGTTATAATGAGCTGTACTGTAGCATAGAAATATTAAGATGTAGATATACAGTCGTTTGGTTGTCTTTTTGTTCTTAATCCATAATTCTCCTGTATCTATAGTATATTCATAAATAAGCATGTGTGTACTGTCACTACAGTATTGGTTAACATTATGTTACTGCAGTCTTCACCTCTGATAGGCAACCAAAAGTCAATATCAGTTGAGAACAAGTGAAAAGGTAATTCCCTATCACTTATTCTCATGCCAAACATGTTTGGCACAAACAACTGGTACCAGGCTAGCAAAGAGGGTTGTAAAGAAATGTAGTGAGTGAGCTATTATTGACTCTGCTGGTTCCTGTCTGACAGAGTGGAGAGTGGAGTGTTACTACAGGAAAGAACCTGTAGAGATCAAGCTGATCCTAACTGTTATAGGCCTATTTGTATTTTGCCCTGTTAACCAAAAGTGTTGGAAAAACTTACCAATCAACTGACTGGCTTTCTGGATGTCTGTAGTATTCTCTTGGTTATGCAATCTGGTTTCCGCTCAGGTTATGGATATGCCACTGCAACATTAAAGGTCCTCAATGATGTCCCCATTGCCCTTGATTCCAAGCAATATTGTGCTGCTCTTTTTATTGACTTTGCCAAAGCTTTTGATATGGTAGACCATTCCATTCTTGTGGGCCGTCAAAGGAATATTGGTGTCTCTGAGGGGTCTTTGGGCTGGTAGGGTAACTACCTCTCTCAAAGAGTGTAGTGTTTAAAGTCAGAAAATCTTCTGTCTCAGCCACTGCCTGTCACCAAGGGAGTACCCCAAGGCTCGATCCTAGGCCCCACGCTCTTCTCAATTTACATCAACAACATAGCTCAGGCAGTAGGAAGCTCTCTCATCCATGTACTGTATGCAGATGATACAGTCTTATACTCAGCTGGCCCCTCCCCAGATTTTGTGTTAAATGCTCTACAACAAAGCTTTCTTAGTGTCCAACAATCTTTCTCTACCCTTAACCTTGTTCTGTCCACCTCCTAAACAAAGATCATGTGGTTTGATAAGGATGCCCCTCTCCCCACAGGTGTGATTACTACCTCTGAGGGTTTAAAGCTTAAGGAAGTCACCTCATACAAGTACTTGGGAGTATGGCTAGAGGATAGACTGTCCTTCTCTCAGCACATATCAAAGCTGCAGGCTAAAGTTACATCTAGACTATCGTGATCTCTCCTCTTTCACTCCAGCTGCCAAACTAAGCCTGATTCAGATGGCCATCCGACCCATGCTAGATTACGGAGACATATTTTATAGATTGGCAGGTAAGGGTGCTCTCGAGTGGCTAGATGTTCTTTACCATTCGGCCATCAGATTTACCACCAAGCTCCTTATAGGACACATCACTGCACTCTATACTCCTCTATAAACTGGTAATCTCGGTATACCCTTTACAAGACCCACTAATTGATGCTTATTTATAAAACCCTCTTAAGCCTCACTATCTGATATCTCCCCCTATCTGAGATATCTACTGCAGCCCTCATCCTCCACATACAACATCCGTTCTGCCAGTCACATTCTGTTACAGGTTCCGAAAGCACACACATCCCTGGCTCGCTCGTCTTTTAAGTTCGCTGCAGCTAGCGACTGGAACGAGCTGCAACAAACACTCAAATTGGACAGTTTTATCTCAATCTCTTCATTCAAAGACTCAATCATGGACACTCTTACTGACAGTTGTGGCTGCTTTGTGTGATGTATTGTTGTCTCTAACTTCTTGCCCTTTTTGCTGTTGTCTGTGCGCAATAATGTTTGTACTATGTTTTGTACTGCTACCATGTTGTGTTGCTACCATGTTGTTGTCATGTTGTGTTGTCATGTGTTGCTGCCTTGCCATGTTGTCTTAGGTCTTTCTTTACGTAGTGTTGTCTCTCTTGTCGTGATGTGTGTTTTGTTTTATATTTGATTTATTTTTCATTTTTAATCTCAGCCCCTGTCACCGCATGAGACCTATTGCATGTTGGTAGGCCGTCATTGTAAATAACAATCTGTTCTTAACGGACTTGCCTAGGTTAAAGAAATAAAATAATAAAGGACCCTCCATGTCAGAGACAGGGTGAAAGTGGAAACCATTGTGTTGCTAGTTGAGCATCTGAGAGTAGTACATATTCCTGAACCCCTCTACTGTCATTGTCTTACGTCAGATGGCGTCACTCAAATGGACTTCATATTTACATTTGAATATTCCAGAGCATTAACCATTCAAAAATGAAGACACAGTTCCTTTTAATAGATTTGACTGCGCTCTCATTAAATCACTATGAATTAGGGAGAATAGCAAGGTAACTTATTTCAGTAATTTTAATAATAAGTGATTATGAGTAAATTAAAACAAAATGGTGGCTTACCTCCTGCAAAGAAAATGGGCAAGCATGTCAGTCACCAGTGAGCTAACTTGATCAGCTGCTTAGCTAACATGTTGTAACATTATCTAGCTTGCTGACATAGTTAACTAGCTAGCTCTACCTCACATACAGTGCATTCGGAAAGTATTCAGACCCCTGGACTTCTTCCACATTTCGTTACTTTACAGCCTTATTCTAAAATGGATTAAATAAAATGAAAAACGTTCCTCGTCAATTTACACACAATATGCCATACTGACAAAGCAAAAACAGGTTTTTAGGAACTTTTGCAAATGTATAAAAAAATAAAGGATTGTGTCGAGGCACAGATCTGGGGTAGGGTACCAAAAGATGTCTGCAGCATTGAAGGTCCCCAAGAACACAGTGGCCTCCATCATTCTTAAATAGAAGACGTTTGGAACCACCAAGACTCTTCTTAGAGCTGGCCACCAGGCCAAACTGAGCAATCGGGGGAGAAGGGCCTTGGTCCGGGAGGTGACCAAGAACCCGTTGGTCACTCTGACAGAGCTCCAAGGTTCTTCTTTGGAGATGGGAGAACCTTCCAGAAGGACAACCATCTCTGCAGCACTCCACCAATCAGGCCTTTATGGTAGAGTGGTCAGAAGGAAGCCACTCTTTAGTAAAAGGCACATGTCAGCCCGCTTGGATATTGTCAAGAGGCACCTAAAGACACTCAGACCATGAGAAACAAGATTCTCTGGTCTGATTGAACTCTTTGGCCTGAATGCCAAGTGTCACGTCTAGGGGAAACCTGACACAGTCACAAAGTGAAGCATGGTGGTGGCAGCATCATACTGTGAGGATGTTTTTCAGCCGCAGTGACCAGGAGATTAGTCAGGATCAAGGCAAAGATTACCTGAGAAAAGTACAGAGAGATCCTTGATGAAAACCTGCTCAGGACCTCAGTCTGGTGCAAAGTTTCACTTTCCAACAGGACAACGACTCTAAGCACACAGCCAAGACAGTGCAGGAAAGGCTTCGGGACAAGGCTCTGAATGATCTTGAGTGAACCAGCCAAATCACGGACTTGAACCTGATCAAACATCTCTGGAGAGACATAAAATAGCTGTGCAGCAGCGATCCCCATCCAACCTGACAGAGCTTGAGAGGATCTGCAGAGAAGAATGGGAGAAACTACAGGTGTGCAAATACAGGTGTGCCAAGCCTGTAGAGTCATACCCAAGAAGACTCGAGGCTGTAATCGCTGCCAAATGTGCATCAACAGAGTGCTGGGTAAAGGGTCTGAATACTTATGTAAATGTTTGGTCATTATGGGGTATTGTGTGTATATTGATGAGGGAAAAAATCGATTTAAAACATTTTAGAATAAGGCTGTAACCTAACAAAGTGTGGAAAAAGTCATGGGGTCTGAATACTTTCCGAAGGCACTGTATATAAGTATTCCGACCATTTGCTATGAGACTCAGGTGCATCCTGTATATATTTTCCAAGTTGTTTTGTATTCTATCAGAAAAAAAGTCACGTTTGACTTTCAGAAAAACATATTGGTCAAGCTCAGGGCCGGTTGCATTAAACACCTTTTAAGTAAATTATCCACTGATATTTTCCATTCAGTTTCCTTCACTTTAAGTAATTTGCACAACATATTTTAAGGTGAATTTACGCCTTAAATTAATTGAAAAAGTTGAGGGTTCCCATGAGTCCCCTTATTAACTTCTTCATTCAGTAAGGATATCAATGTAAACAGCATTTGTGGAGGTGAATGTTGCTTTCATATGTCCTGGTTACAAAAAGAAAACATCAACGACTTGGTGTCTGTTGACTTGGTGTCTCCCTGACTTGGTGTCTCTCTGACTTGGTGTCTGTTGATTTGGAGTTTGTCGAATTTGTGAAACCCTGACTTGATTTCTCCCTGACTTGATGTCTGTTGCCTTGATATCCCCATGACTTGATGTCCATCGACATGGTGTATGTTGACTTGGTGTCTCCCTGACATGGTGTATGTTGACTTGGTGTCTCCCTGACTTGGTGTCTGTTGACTTGGTGTCTCCCTGACTTGATGTCCGTCGACATGGTGTCTGTTGACTTGGTGTCTCCCTGACTTGATGTCCATTGACATGGTATATGTTGACTTGGTGTATGTTGACTTGGTGTCTCCCTGACTTGGTGTCTCCCTGACTTGGTGTCTCCCTGACTTGGCGTCTGTTGACTTGGTGTCTCCCTGACTTGGTATCTGTTGACTTGGTGTCTCTCTGACTTGGCGTCTGTTGACTTAGTGTCTCTCTGACTTGGTGTCTGTTGACTTGGTGTCTCCCTGACTTGGTGTCTGTTGACTTGGTGTCTCCCTGACTTGATGTCCATTGACATAGTATATGTTGACTTGGTGTCTCCCTGACTTGGTGTCTGTTGACTTGGTGTCTCCCTGACTTAATGTCTGTTGACCTGATGTCTGTCAATGTATCGCCAGTTAAGCTCAGGGTGGCAGTTATGCAACACACCAGTACCAAACATAAAGACATAACATGAACTTACAGAGATAAAAACATGATGTTATTACATAAATACATTCCTGTAGTGACTATACACATGACAGGCTGAGCATGTGATTGATAGAGAGAGACATGAGAAAATTATGATTAGAGACACAAAGGGAACTGATGATAGAGAGACATGGGGAGCTGATGATAGAGAGTCAGGGAACTGATGATAGAGAGACAAAGGGAAATGATGATAGAGAGACAAAGGGAACTGATGATAGAGAGACATAGGGAACTGATGATAGAGAGACATAGGGAACTGATGATAGAGAGGCATAGGGAAGTGATGATAGAGAGACATAGGGAACATAGAACTGATGAGAGAGACATAGGGAACTGATGATAGAGACATGACATGAGGGAACTGATGATAGAGAGACATGATAGAGGACATAGAACTGATGATAGAGAGACATGAACTGATAGAGAGACATGGGGAGCTGATGATAGAGAGACATAGGGAACTGATGATAGAGAGACATAGGGAAGTGATGATAGAGAGACATAGGGAAGTGATGATTGAGACATAGGGAACTGATGATAGAGACACAAAGGGAACTGATGATAGAGAGACATAGGGAACTGATGATAGAGAGACATTTACATTTACATTTAAGTCATTTAGCAGACGCTCTTATCCAGAGAGACATAGGGAACTGATGATAGAGAGACATAGGGAACTGATGATAGAGAGACATAGGGAACTGATGATAGAGAGACATAGGGAACTGATGATAGAGAGACATAGGGAACTGATGATAGAGAGACATAGGGAACTGATGATAGAGAGACATGGGGAGCTGATGATAGAGAGACATAGGGAACTGATGATAGAGAGGCATAGGGAACTGATGATAGAGAGGCATAGGGAACTGATGATAGAGAGACATAGGGAACTGATGATAGAGAGACATGGGGAACTGATGATAGAGAGACATAGGGAACTGATGATAGAGAGACATGGGGAGCTGATGATAGAGAGACATAGGGAACTGATGATAGAGAGACATAGGGAACTGATGATAGCGAGACAAAGGGAACTGATGATAGAGAGACATAGGGAACTGATGATAGAGAGACATAGGGTTCTGGTCAGTGAGTATGTTAGTCACCACCCAACTCATTGGCATTGGGGAAGGTCTGTGGTGCCTCAGCTAGTGCTCACAGTGCTCCCTGATAGCAGCAGAGAGGTTTTGGAGAACAGGGAGGCATTGCAGTGAAAATTACCTTCCTAATGATTCTGAGATGTTCTCTGTGATTACTGCGCAATAACTGCTGGGAGACCGAGTGCTGTGTATCTTCAAAGTCAAAATGACCTGGACTGTAAACAAGTTAAATCACCTCAATTATGAAGATTACAGATAGTGTAGAAAATATTGTTTCGACAAATCCAAATATTTTCACTGTTCGGTATAGTTTGTGGAAAATAATTCCATACATGTAAATGTAACTAGTTTAGCTACTCCATCTCTCAGCATTTTAATTCAGTGATGGTTTTGTCAGACTTGAATGAAAGTCTTTCGGGTGTTTTGAGTTACCTTTTTCCTGAATTGCTGTTAGCTCAGATCTGAGAAACATTGTTGTACAGCTTGACCTTAAATCTCCTTTCATTGGTCATGGAGCCCTTCTTAAAGGTCCAATGCAGCTGTTTTTATTTCAATACCAAATCATTTCTGGGTAATAATGACGAAATGTAACATACCTTACTCTGATTGTTTTTAAGAAAAATTGTCAAAAAGAAACTAAAATAGCTTCTTAGTAAAGAGCAATTCTCAAGCTAAAATTTATCTTGGACTCTCTGCATGTAGTCTGATGGGGAGGGAACAACTGAAAACTAGCTCTTATTGGCAGATAGGTTTGGAACTATCTTTCTTATTGGTCTATTAACAAATTCCCCAGGCAGACCAACTGACAGAAATTTCGGACAGACTTTCCAAAACAGCTCAAAACATAAAGACATAACATGAACTTACAGAGATAAACACTGAAAGGGAATTATCATAATTTCCACAATTTCACAGTATTACATTTCAACCTGATAGTGTGGAAATATAAATAGGTTATAGGATTTATTTATTTCCACCAAAGAAAATAAGTGAAAGACAAAAGAGTAGAGATAAAAAGTGTTAAAACAGTGTGCAGGTGAATTAGAATCCCTCGAAGGCTGATATGAAAACCACACCACTAATAGAAGTACAAACAAAGTTCGTTCAATGAGTTAAGCAAAGCATGTTAATTATAATTGTACATGATATACTCAGTAAACAAGAAAAACCTTGTTTGTTTATATGTATGTGTATGCGTACGTGTTTGTGTGAGTCCAAGAGTTAGGCTACATGGAGGGGATTAGTTTGGTTCATCAAGCTGACTCCGAGTCTTTGCTTAAAGTTTAGAAGCATTATGAGGTTTTGGCAATGTGAAGATAATAATTCCAGAGTATTGTACCTCTGTATCTGACGGAGAATTGACTATGTGAGGGTGAAGGTTACCACAGTGTCTTGTGTTATATAGATGGATTTCAGAATTAACCTGGAAGAATCCATTGAAGGGTTTAGGTCAACTGTCTGGGACCTGGTAGAATCCATTGAAGGGTTTAGGTAAACTGGGACCTGGTAGAATCCATTGAAGGGTTTAGGTAAACTGTCTGGGAGGTATGAGTATTGATGAAAGTGCATATTTGGCGTACATTAATGTTGTAAATAGACAAAATATTGAGTTTCTTAAACAAAGGTGCAGATGGAGCCAGGAAATTAGAGGAGGTGGCTAGTCTTGCTAATGTATTTTGTATGATGAGTAGGTACTGTCCCATACAATATTACAGTAAATTAGATATGGGTAAATGAAGCTAAAGTATAGAGTTAGGAAGCAAGCTTGATGAAACAAACCATTAATCTTTCTGATGATACCAACAGATTTCATCACTTTGCTACAGACAAATTGAATATGATCTTTTCAGTATGAATTTTAATCAATTAGATTCTAGGCCCTCTCATCTTCTCTCTATATGCCAAATCATTCGGCTCCGTCATATCCTCACATGGTCTCTCCTATCATTGCTATGCGGATGACACTGAAGTACTTTTCTCCTTTCCCCCTTCTGACACCCAGGTGGCGACATGCATCTCTGCGTGCCTGGTAGATATCTCAACTTGGATGTCAGCTCACCACTTTAAGCTCAACCTGGACAAGACGAGCTGCTCTTCCTCCCGGAGAAGGTCTGCCCGCTCAAAGACCTCTCCTTCCCGGTTGACAACACAACAGTGTCACCCTCCCAGAGTGCAATGAACCTTGGCATGAGCCTGGACAACATTCTGTTATTCTCTGCAAACATCAAAGCAGTGACTCGCTCCTGCAGGTTCATGCTCTACAACATCCGTACATCACACAGGAAGTGGCACAGGTCCTAATCCAGGCACTTCTCCTCTCCCGTCTGGACTACTGCAACTCGCTGTTGGAAAAAGCCAGCAACCTTCCCACTAGCCATGATTGGCTGAGATAATAGGGGGCTGGACAAATGCCGAGAGAGGAGTTCGGATTTGTCTGCCATATAGAAGGCTTCTGTCTGTCTATTTGAGCTGGTCAGTCTGTGTTTTTTAACTGTATTGTGTATTTGAGCTGCATAAGTGTTACTCCACTTTCTGGAGGGTCAAGTTTTGAAAACAGTGTAATTATAGTATGATAGCTAAAGAGATGGAGAAAACACCTGTCTCCGGATTACATCTTCAAACTAAGGCCAACCGTGGAATGGCATCCATGACAGAGAGACACGTCCATCATGCATGATGATGTATACCGGTAAGCTTGTCTAGCGTTAGCTAGCTACATTTTCAGATGTTTCTAATTTTGACAGAAAGTGGTTTAATTTCAAGCTAAAGTTTACTGTTTGCTCACTAGCTAACGTTATCTGGCTGGCTCCCTAGCTAACATTACGTGTATGACGTTATTATTTGTATCCCAGAGCCGTTTGCTTTGCTAGTTAAAGCCTAATGTTAGCTAGCTAATGTTGAACCTGGTTGGTTAGCTCCCAACATATTCATGCAGGGTAGAGAAAGACAAAGCATAATGAAATTGTTGGTTAGGCTGTTTTCATGTTATCCAGAGGTAAACAAATCGTCGGCCAGAGCATCAAGTGTGTGCCCTGTGCTCTGAATGCTCTGAGAGCGAAACGAGATGGGTGGGGTTAAAGCTTAAGAGGATGTGAATGATGCTGAATGGGTGTAGACAAAGAAGAGATTTTCACTAGAAACCAAAACATTCAAAGGCCACTTTCTCAAAAGTGAGTACAAGTTTATACTAGGTTCCGGCGCCGACAGAGATGGCCGCCTCGCTTCGCGTTCCTAGGAAACTATGCAGTTTTTTGTTTTTTTTACGTGTTATTTCTTACATTAGTACCCCAGGTCATCTTAGGTTTCATTACATACAGCCGAGAAGAACTACTGTATATAAGATCAGCGTCAACTCACCATCAGTACGACCAAGAATATGTTTTTCGCGACGCGGATCCTGTGTTCTGCCTTACAAACAAGACAACGGAATGGATCGCATGCAGCGACCCCAAAAAACGACTCCGAAAAAGAGGGAAACGTAGCGGTCTTCTGGTCAGACTACGGAGACGGGCACATCGTGCCCCACTTCCTAGCATTCTTCTTGCCAATGTCCAGTCTCTTGACAACAAGGTTGATGAAATCCGAGCAAGGGTAGCATTCCAGAGGGACATCAGAGACTGTAACGTTCTGTGCTTCACAGAAACATGGCTCACTGGAGAGACGCTATCCGAAGCGGTGCAGCCAACGAGTTTCTCCACGCATCGCGCCGACAGAAACAAACACCTTTCTGGTAAGAAGAGGGGTGGGGGTGTATGCCTTATGGCTAACGAGGCATGGTGCGATGAAAGAAACATACAGGAACTCAAATCCTTCTGTTCACCTGATTTAGAATTCCTCACAATCAAATGTAGACCGCATGACCTACCAAGAGAATTCTCTTCGATTATAATCACAGCCGTATATATCCCCCCCCCAAGCAGACACATCGATGGCTCTGAACGAACTTTATTTAACTCTTTGCAAACTGGAAACCATTTATCCGGAGGCTGCATTCATCGTTGTTGGGGATTTTAACAAGGCTAATCTGAAAACAAGACTCCCTAAATTTCATCAGCATATCGATTGCGCAACCAGGGGCGGAAAACCTTGGATCACTGTTACTCTAACTTCCGCGACACATATAAGGCCCTGCCCCGCCCCCCTTTCGGAAAAGCTGACCACGACTCCATTTTGCTGATACCTGCCTACAGACAAAAGCTAAAAAAAGAAGCTCCCACGCTGAGGTCTGTCCAACGCTGGTCCGACCAAGCTGACTCCGCACTCCAAGACTGCTTCCATCACGTGGACTGGGACATGTTTCGTATTGCGTCAAATAACAACATTGACGAATACGCTGATTCGGTGTGCGAGTTCATTAGAACGTGCGTTGAAGATGTCGTTCCCATAGCAACGATTAAAACAAGCGCGAACCACTGCTTTCAATCAGGGCAAGGTGTCTGGTAACATGACTGAATACAAACAATGCAGCTATTCCCTCCGTAAGGCTATCAAACAAGCTAAGCGTCAGTACAGAGACAAAGTAGAATCCCAATTCAACGGCTCAGACACAAGAGGCATGTGGCAGGGTCTACAGTCAATCACGGACTACAGGAAGAAATCCAGCCCAGTCATGGACCAGGATGTCTTGCTCCCAGGCAGACTAAATAACTTTTTTGCCCGCTTTGAGGACAATACAGTGCCACTGACACTGCCTGCAACGGAAAAATGCGGTCTCTCCTCGCCCTCAGAGCATGCGCAGACCAGCTGGCTGGTGTGTTTACGGACATATTCAATCAATCCCTATACCAGTCTGCTGTTCCCACATGCTTCAAGAGGGGCACCATTGTTCCTGTTCCCAAGAAAGCTAAGGTAACTGAGCTAAACGACTACCGCCCCGTAGCACTCACTTCCGTCATCATGAAGTGCTTTGAGAGACTAGTCAAGGACCATATCACCTCCACCCTACCTGACACCCTAGACCCACTCCAATTTGCTTACCGCTCAAATAGGTCCACAGACGATGCAATCTCAACCACACTGCACACTGCCCTAACCCATCTGGACAAGAGGAATACCTATGTGAGAATGCTGTTCATCGACTACAGCTCGGCATTCAACACCATAGTACCCTCCAAGCTCGTCATCAAGCTCGAGACCCTGGGTCTCGACCCCGCCCTGTGTAACTGGGTACTGGACTTCCTGACGGGCCGCCCCCAGGTGGTGAGGGTAGGTAACATCATCTCCTCCCCGCTGATCCTCAACACTGGGGCCCCACAAGGGTGCGTTCTGAGCCCTCTCCTGTACTCCCTGTTCACCCACGACTGCGTGGCCACGCACGCCTCCAACTCAATCATCAAGTTTGCGGACGACACAACAGTGGTAGGCTTGATTACCAACAACGACGAGACGGCCTACAGGGAGGAGGTGAGGGCCCTCGGAGTGTGGTGTCAGGAAAATAACCTCACACTCAACATCAACAAAACTAAGGAGATGATTGTGGACTTCAGGAAACAGCAGAGGGGACTCCCCCCTATCCACATCGATGGAACAGTAGTGGAGAGAGTAGCAAGTTTTAAGTTCCTCGGCATACACATCACAGACAAACTGAATTGGTCCACTCACACAGACAGCATCGTGAAGAAGGCGCAGCAGCGCCTCTTCAACCTCAGGAGGCTGAAGAAATTCGGCTTGTCACCAAAAGCACTCACAAACTTCTACAGATGCACAATCGAGAGCATCCTGGCGGTCTGTATCACCGCCTGGTACGGCAACTGCTCCGCCCTCAACCGTAAGGCTCTCCAGAGGGTAGTGAGGTCTGCACAACGCATCATCGGGGGCAAACTACCTGCCCCACCCGATGTTACAGGAAGGCCATAAAGATCATCAAGGACATCTACCACCCGAGCCACTGCCTGTTCACCCCGCTATCATCCAGAAGGCGAGGTCAGTACAGGTGCATCAAAGCTGGGACCGAGAGACTGAAAAACAGCTTCTATCTCAAGGCCATCAGACTGTTAAACAGCCACCACTAACATTGAGTGGCTGCTGCCAACACACTGACACTGACTCAACTCCAGCCACTTTAATAATGGGAATTGATGGGAAATGATGTAAATATATCACTAGCCACTTTAAACAATGCTACCTTATATAATGTTACTTACCCTACATTATTCATCTCATATGCATACGTATATACTGTATTTTATATCATTGACTGCATCCTTATGTAATACATGTATCACTAGCCACTTTAACTATGCCACTTTGTTTACATACTCATCTCATATGTATATACTGTACTCGATACCATCTACTGTATCTTGCCTATGCTGCTCTGTACCATCACTCATTCATATATCCTTATGTACATATTCTTTATCCCCTTACACTGTGTATAAGACAGTAGATTAGGAATTGTTAGTTAGATTACTTGTTGGTTATTACTGCATTGTCGGAACTAGAAGCACAAGCATTTCGCTACACTCGCATTAACATCTGCTAACCATGTGTATGTGACAAATAAAATTTGATTTGATTTGATCAACTTTCAAAGCACAATTACTCTCCCATTGCTCCTCAAAAATGCAGTGTATGATTTACCATTTTGTAGCTCTGAGTATACTTTTATTCAATGTAAAAAACACAATTAAATTTTTTTCTACATAAAACCAAATCCAGGTGGTGAGTCACAAATATACTTTCTATGCCTGTGATATGTAAAATGTTATAATGTAGAACTCCGAGGAATCTAATGGATGTGACTTGTACCATTTCATTCCCACCAATTGAAATTCTGGCTCTTTTTTATTTATTTATTACAATATTTCTCATTCTTACTTGTGAATACAAAAAGTTGTATATTTGTACATTTAAAGATCATTTGGTTATCTGGACCCATTTAGAAAATGTGGCCATACCTGAACTGGTTTCATTACTGAATCTAAATTGTTGGTTGATAAAATCAACAGCAAAGCGAATAGGAAGTACTGTAGAAAACCCAGCAGTCAGGTTATTGATATAGATTAGTATGGTAGAAGACCCAGCAGGTCATTGATATAGATTAGTATGGTAGAAGACCCAGAAGTAAGGTTATTGATATAAATTAGTAAGGTAGAAGACCCAGCAGTAAAGTCATTGATATAGATTAGTATGGTAGAAGACCCAGCAGTAAGGTTATTGATATAGGTTAGTATGGTAGAAGACCCAGCAGTAAGGATATTGATATAGATTAGTATGGTAGAAGACCCAGCAGTAAGGTTATTGATATAGATTAGTATGGTAGAAGACCCAGCAGTAAGGATATTGATATAGATTAGTATGGTAGAAGACCCAGCAGTCAGGTCATTGATATAGATTAGTATGGTAGAAGATCCAGCTGCAAGGTCATTGATATAGATGAGGAATAATTGTCCAACCCTGTGGCACACCAGGATATCCTGGTAGATGCACAGCCGTTTGCATTAACATACTGTTGTCTATCGTAAACATAACTAGAAAAAATATACTGGTAAAACCCTCACCACTAACCCTCCACTATAAAAACTAGACTGGTAAAACCCTCACCACTAACCCTCCACTATAAAACTAGACTGGTTACACCCTCACCACTAACCCTTACCCTCCACTATACAAACTAGACTGGTTAAACCCTCACCACTAACCCTTACCCTCCACTATAAAAACTAGACTGGTTAAACCCTCACCACTAACCCTTACACTCCACTATAAAAACTAGACTGGTTAAACCCTCACCACTAACCCTCCACTATAAAAACTAGACTGGTTAAACCCTCACCAATAACCCTTACCCTCCAATATAAAAACTAGACTGGTAAAACCATCACCACTAACCCTCCACTATAAAAACAAGACTGGTAAAACCCTCACCACTAACCCTTACCCTCCAATATAAAAACTAGACTGGTTACACCCTCACCACTAACCCTTACCCTCCACTATAAAAACTAGACTGGTTACACCCTCACCACTAACCCTTACCCTCCACTATAAAAACTAGACTGGTTAAACCCTCACCACTAACCCTTACACTCCACTATAAAAACTAGACTGGTTAAACCCTCACCACTAACCCTCCACTATAAAAACTAGACTGGTTACACCCTCACCACTAACCCTTACCCTCCACTATAAAAACTAGACTGGTTAAACCCTCACCACTAACCCTTACACTCCACTATAAAAACTAGACTGGTTGAACCCTCACCACTAACCCTCCACTATAAAAACTAGACTGGTAAAACCCTCACCACTCACCCTTAACCTCCACTATAAAAACTAGACTGGTTAAACACTCACCACTAACCCTTACCCTCCACTATAAAAACTAGACTGGTAAAACCCTCACCACTAACCCTTACCCTCCACTATAAAAACTAGACTGGTTAAACCCTCACCACTAACCCTTACCCTCCACTATAAACACTAGACTGGTTAAACCCTCACCACTAACACTTACACTCCACTATAAAAACTAGACTGGTTAAACCCTCACCACTAACCCTCCACTATAAAAACTAGACTGGTTACACCCTCACCACTAACCCTTACCCTCCACTATAAAAACTAGACTGGTTAAACCCTCACAACTAACCCTTACCCTCCACTATAAAAACTAGACTGGTTACACCCTCACCACTAACCCTTACCCTCCACTATAAAAACTAGACTGGTTACACCCTCACCACTAACCCTTACCCTCCACTATAAAAACTAGACTGGTTAAACCATCACCACTAACCCTCCACTATAAAAACGAGACTGGTTAAACCCTCACCACTAACACTTAACCTCCACTATAAAAACGAGACTGGTTGAACCCTCACCACTAACACTCCACTATAAAAACTAGACTGGTAAAACCCTCACCACTCACCCTTACCCTCCACTATAAAAACTAGACTGGTTAAACCCTCACCACTAACCCTTACCCTCCACTATAAAAACTAGACTGGTTAAACCCTCACCACTAACCCTTACCCTCCACTATAATAACTAGACTGGTTAAACCCTCACCACTTACCCTTACCCTACACTATAAAAACTAACTGGTTAAACCTCACCACTAACCCTCCACTATAAAAACTAGACTGGTTACACCCTCACCACTAACCCTAACTATAAAAACTAGACTGGTTACCCTCCACTATAAAAACTAGACTGGTTAAACCATAACCTATAAAAACACTAAAACCCTCCACTATAAAAAACTAGACTGGTTAAACACTCACCACTAACCCTTACCCTCCACTATAAAAACTACTGGTAACACCACTAACCCTCCACTATAAAAACGAGACTGGTTGAACCCTCACCACTAACACTCCACTATAAAAACTAGACTGGTAAAACCCTCACCACTCACCCTTACCCTCCACTATAAAAACTAGACTGGTTAAACCCTCACCACTAACCCTTACCCTCCACTATAAAAACTAGACTGGTTAAACCCTCACCACTAACCCTTACCCTCCACTATAATAACTAGACTGTTTAAACACTCACCACTAACCCTTACCCTCCACTATAAAAACTAGACTTGTTAAACCCTCCCAACTAACCCTCCACTATAAAAACTAGATTGGTAAAACCCTCACCGCTAACCCTTACCCTCCACTATAACAACTAGACTGGTTAAACCCTCACCACTAACCCTTACCCTCCACTATAACAACTGGACTGGTTAAACCCTCACCACTTACCCTTACCCTCCACTATAAAAACTAGACTGGTTAAACCCTCACCACTAACCCTCCACTATAGAAACGAGACTGGTAAAACCCTCACCACTAACCCTTACCCTCCACTATAACAACTAGACTGATTAAACCCTCACCACTTACCCTTACCCTCCACTATAAAAACTAGACTGGTTAAACCCTCACAACTAACCCTTACACCCCACTATAAAAACTAGACTGGTTAAACCCTCACGACTA
This sequence comes from Oncorhynchus masou masou, assembly GCF_036934945.1. NCBI lineage: Eukaryota > Metazoa > Chordata > Actinopteri > Salmoniformes > Salmonidae > Oncorhynchus > Oncorhynchus masou. The sequence continues at coordinate 101,678,632 of NC_088242.1, forward strand.
ACCCTCCACTATAAAAACTTGCACCCTGAACGATCCCTCCGATGTCAACAACTACAGACCAGTATCCCTTTTTGGCCAGACTGGTTACACCCTCACCACTAACCCTTACCCTCCACTATAAAAACTAGACTGGTTACACCCTCACCACTAACCCTTACCCTCCACTATAAAAACTAGACTGGTTAAACCCTCACAACTAACCCTTACTCTCCACTATAAAAACTAGACTGGTTAAACCCTCACCACTAACCCTTACCCTCCACTATACAAACTAGACTGGTTAAACCATCACCACTAACCCTCCACTATAAAAACAAGACTGGTTAAACCCTCACCACTAACCCTTACCCTCCACTATAAAAACTAGACTGGTAAAACCCTCACCACTTACCCTTACCCTCCACTATAAAAACTAGACTGGTTACACCCTCACCACTAACCCTTACCCTCCACTATAAAAACTAGACTGGTTAAACCCTCACCACTAACCCTTACCCTCCACTATACAAACTAGACTGGTTAAACCATCACCACTAACCCTCCACTATAAAAACAAGACTGGTTAAACCCTCACCACTAACCCTTACCCTCCACTATACAAACTAGACTGGTTAAACCCTCACCACTAACCCTTACCCTCCACTATAAAACTAGACTGGTTAAACCCTCACCACTAACCCTTACCCTCCACTATAAAAACTAGACTGGTTGAACCCTCACCACTAACCCTCCACTATAAAAACTAGACTGGTTAAACCCTCACCACTCACCCTTACCCTCCACTATAAAAACTAGACTGGTTAATCCCTCACCACTAACCCTTACCCTCCACTATAATAACTAGACTGTTTAAACACTCACCACTAACCCTTACCCTCCACTATAAAAACTAGACTGGTTAAACCCTCCCAACTAACCCTCCACTATAAAAACTAGATTGGTAAAACCCTCACCACTAACCCTTACCCTCCACTATAACAACTAGACTGGTTAAACCCTCACCACCAACCCTTACCCTCCACTATAACAACTGGACTGGTTAAACCCTCACCACTTACCCTTACCCTCCACTATAAAAACTAGACTGGTTAAACCCTCACCACGAACCCTCCACTATAAATACTAGACTGGTAAAACCCTCACCGCTAACCCTTACCCTCCACTATAACAACTAGACTGGTTAAACCCTCACCACTAACCCTCCACTATAATTACTAGACTGGTAAAACCCTCACCGCTAACCCTTACCCTCCACTATAAATACTAGACTGGTTAAACCCTCACCACTAACCCTTACCCTCCACTATAAAAACTAGACTGTTTAAACCCTCACCACTTACCCTTACCCTACACTATAACTATAACAACTAGACTGGTTAAACCCTCACCACTAACCCTCCACTATACAAACGAGACTGGTAAAACCCTCACCACTAACCCTTACCCTCCACTATAACAACTAGACTGGTTAAACCCTCACCACTTACCCTTACCCTACACTATAAAAACTAGACTGGTAAAACCCTCACCACTAACCCTTACCCTCCACTATAACAACTAGACTGGTTAAACCCTCACCACTTACCCTTACCCTACACTATAAAAACTAGACTGGTTAAACCATCACCACTAACCCTCCACTATAATTACTAGACTGGTAAAACCCTCACCGCTAACCCTTACCCTCCACTATAAATACTAGACTGGTTAAACCCTCACCACTAACCCTTACCCTCCACTATAAAAACTAGACTGTTTAAACCCTCACCACTAACCCTCCACTATAACAACTAGACTGGTTAAACCCTCACCACTTACCCTTACCCTCCACTATAAAAACTAGACTGGTTAAACCCTCACCACTAACCCTCCACTATACAAACGAGACTGGTAAAACCCTCACCACTAACCCTTACCCTCCACTATAAAAACTAGACTGGTTAAACCCTCACCACTAACCCTTACCCTCCACTATAAAAACTAGAGACAATGGGAAAGTGGTCAGAAATGTCAGTATAAAGTATACCTGTATTAGCCACATTATTCAAAACATTATCAATAAGGGTGTCAGATGAACTGGTCACTCTGTGGGCTTATAGATGAGGGGATACAGATAGATGGAGTATAAAGGATTCAGTCTGTGGGCTTATAGATGAGGGGACACAGATAGATGGTGTATAAAGTATTCAGTCTGTTGGCTTATAGATGAGGGGATACAGATAGATGGAGTATAAAGTATTTAGTCTGTGGGCTTATAGATGAGGGGATACAGATAGATGGAGTATAAAGTATTCAGTCTGTGGGCTTATAGATGAGGGGATACAGATAGATGGAGTATAAAGTATTCAGATAGATGGAGTATAAAGTATTCAGTCTGTTGGCTTATAGATGAGGGGATACAGATAGATGGAGTATAAAGTATTCAGTCTGTGGGCTTATAGATGAGGGGATACAGATAGATGGAGTATAAAGTATTCAGTCTTTGGGCTTATAGATGAGGGGACACAGATAGATGGAGTATAAAGTATTCAGTCTGTGGGCTTATAGATGAGGGGACACAGATAGATGGAGTAGAAAACATTCAGTCTGTTGGCTTATAGATGAGGGGATACAGATAGATGGAGTATAAAGTATTCAGTCTGTGGGCTTATAGATGAGGGGACACAGATAGATGGAGTATAAAGGATTCAGTCTGTGGGCTTATAGATGAGGGGACACAGATAGATGGAGTATAAAGGATTCAGTCTGTGGGCTTATAGATGAGGGGATACAGATTCAGTCTGTGGGCTTATAGATGAGGGGATACAGATACATGGAGTATAAAGTATTCAGTCTATGGGCTTATAGATGAGGGGATACAGATAGATGGAGCATAAAGTATTCAGTCTATGGGCTTATAGATGAGGGATACAGATAGATGGAGTATAAAGTATTCAGTCTGTGGGCTTATAGATGAGGGGATACAGATAGATGGAGTATAACGGATTCAGTCTGTGGGCTTATAGATGAGGGGATACAGATAGATGGAGTATAAAGTATTCAGTCTGTGGGCTTATAGATGAGGGGAAATAGATAGATGGAGTATAAAGTATTCAGTCTGTGGGCTTATAGATGTTGGCATACAGATAGATGGAGTATAAAGTATTCAGTCTGTGGGCTTATAGATGAGGGGACACAGATAGATGGAGTAGTATAACAGGTAGTATAACTTTTCATTACATTTCATTATAGTACAACGGTTTGATTTGTCTAATCTTAGCAATTTCTTCTTAGCTAGCTACATAGCCGTCTTTGTATCAAAGATAATTGCATAATTATCGTATTTCGTCGTCCTAACGTATCTGCCCAGCAGCTAGCTAAGCAGCTAGCTAACATCCACTGTCCACCAGCACTGTAGAAACTATTACACTCGACTGAACGACTCGATTAGCGTAGTGTCAGCTAGCTACATAGTTGTCTTCGCTGTCTTCGTATCCAAGATAATTGTGTAGTTTAGAGTGTGTAGACTTAGAGTGATTATCTTAATTTACCGAGGTTAGCTAGCCAGCTATTTGTCGTCCTTAACGTAGGAGATGCTGCTAGCTAACTAGCCAACAGCTAGCCAACCTCTACCGAATTGAACTTCAACTACCCGGTCAACATTCCGCGTCGCTTCACAGGTAGTATCACATTTTCATTTCACTTCATTACAGTACAACGGTTTGATTTGTTTGATCGTAGCTAGCCAGCTACATAGCCGTCTTTGTATCTAAGACAATTGTGTAGTCTAGAGCGATTTTCTAGGTTAGCTGGCCAGCTATTGTTGTTCTTTTAACGTAGCTAGCCAGCTAGCCCCCGAATAGCAGCACTGTAGAAACTATTACAGTACAACGGTTTGATTTGTTTGATCGTAGCTAGCTAGCTACATAGCCGTCTTTGTTTCTAAGACAATTGTGTAGCCTAGAGCGATTTTCTAGGTTAGCTAGCCAGCTATTGTCGTTCTTTTAAGGTAACGTAACGCAATCAACCTGCTAGCTAGCCAGCTAGCCCCCGAATAGCAGCACTGTAGAAACTATTACACTCGACGGAACGACTTGATTAGTGTAGTGTCAACATCGCAGCCACTACCAGCTAGCCTACAAAGTCAACAACGCAGCCACTGCCAGCTAGCCTACTCCAGCAGTACTGTATCATTTCAATCATTTTAGTCAATAAGATTCTTGCTACGTAAGCTTAACTTTCTGAACATTCGAGACGTGTAGTCCACTTGTCATTCCAATCTCCTTTGCATTAGCGTAGCCTCTTCTGTAGCCTGTCAACTATGTGTCTATCTATCCCTGTTCTCTCCTCTCTGCACAGACCATACAAACGCTCCACACCGCGTGGCCGCGGCCACCCTAATCTGGTGGTCCCAGCGCGCACGACCCACGTGGAGTTCCAGGTCTCCGGTAGCCTCTGGAACTGCCGATATGCGGCCAACAAGGCAGAGTTCATCTCAGCCTATGCCTCCCTCCAGTCCCTCGACTTCTTGGCACTGACGGAAACATGGATCACCACAGATAACACTGCTACTCCTACTGCTCTCTCTTCGTCCGCCCACGTGTTCTCGCACACCCCGAGAGCTTCTGGTCAGCGGGGTGGTGGCACCGGGATCCTCATCTCTCCCAAGTGGTCATTCTCTCTCTCTCCCCTTACCCATCTGTCTATCGCCTCCTTTGAATTCCATGCTGTCACAGTTACCAGCCCTTTCAAGCTTAACATCCTTATCATTTATCGCCCTCCAGGTTCCCTCGGAGAGTTCATCAATGAGCTTGATGCCTTGTTAAGCTCCTTTCCTGAGGACGGCTCACCTCTCACAGTCCTGGGCGACTTTAACCTCCCCACGTCTACCTTTGACTCATTCCTCTCTGCCTCCTTCTTTCCACTCCTCTCCTATTTTGACCTCACCCTCTCACCTTCCCCCTACTCACAAGGCAGGCAATACGCTCGACCTCATCTTTACTAGATGCTGTTCTTCCACTAACCTCATTGCAACTCCCCTCCAAGTCTCCGACCACTACCTTGTATCCTTTTCCCTCTCGCTCTCATCCAACACTTCCCACACTGCCCCTACTCGGATGGTATCGCGCCGTCCCAACCTTCGCTCTCTCTCCCCCGCTACTCTCTCCTCTTCCATCCTATCATCTCTTCCCTCTGCTCATACCTTCTCCAACCTATCTCCTGATTCTGCCTCCTCAACCCTCCTCTCTTCCCTTTCTGCATCCTTTGACTCTCTATGTCCCCTATCCTCCAGGCCGGCTCGGTCCTCCCCTCCCGCTCCGTGGCTCGATGACTCATTGCGAGCTCACAGAACAGAGCTCCGGGCAGCCGAGCGGAAATGGAGGAGAACTCGCCTCCCTGCGGACCTGGCATCCTTTCACTCCCTCCTCTCTACATTTTCCTCCTCTGTCTCTGCTGCTAAAGCCACTTTCTACCACTCTAAATTCCAAGCATCTGCCTCTAACCCTAGGAAGCTCTTTGCCACCTTCGCCTCCCTACTGAATCCTCCTCCCCCTCCCCCCTCCTCCCTCTCTGCAGATGACTTCGTCAACCATTTTGAAAAGAAGGTCGACGACATCCGATCCTCGTTTGCTAAGTCAAACGACACCGCTGGTTCTGCTCACACTGCCCTACCCTGTGCTCTGACCTCTTTCTCCCTCTCTCTCCAGATGAAATCTCGCTTCTTGTGACGGCCGGCCGCCCAACAACCTGCCCGCTTGACCCTATCCCCTCCTCTCTTCTCCAGACCATTTCCGGAGACCTTCTCCCTTACCTCACCTCGCTCATCAACTCATCCCTGACCGCTGGCTACGTCCCTTCCGTCTTCAAGAGAGCGAGAGTTGCACCCCTTCTGAAAAAACCTACACTCGATCCCTCCGATGTCAACAACTACAGACCAGTATCCCTTCTTTCTTTTCTCTCCAAAACTCTTGAACGTGCCGTCCTTGGCCAGCTCTCCCGCTATCTCTCTCAGAATGACCTTCTTGATCCAAATCAGTCAGGTTTCAAGACTAGTCATTCAACTGAGACTGCTCTTCTCTGTATCACGGAGGCGCTCCGCACTGCTAAAGCTAACTCTCTCTCCTCTGCTCTCATCCTTCTAGACCTTCGGCTGCCTTCGATACTGTGAACCATCAGATCCTCCTCTCCACCCTCTCCGAGTTGGGCATCTCCGGCGCGGCCCACGCTTGGATTGCGTCCTACCTGACAGGTCGCTCCTACCAGGTGGCGTGGCGAGAATCTGTCTCCTCGCCACGCGCTCTCACCACTGGTGTCCCCCAGGGCTCTGTTCTAGGCCCTCTCCTATTCTCGCTATACACCAAGTCACTTGGCTCTGTCATAACCTCACATGGTCTCTCCTATCATTGCTATGCAGACGACACACAATTAATCTTCTCCTTTCCCCCTTCTGATGACCAGGTGGCGAATCGCATCTCTGCATGTCTGGCAGACATATCAGTGTGGATGACGGATCACCACCTCAAGCTGAACCTCGGCAAGACGGAGCTGCTCTTCCTCCCGGGGAAGGACTGCCCGTTCCATGATCTCGCCATCACGGTTGACAACTCCATTGTGTCCTCCTCCCAGAGCGCTAAGAACCTTGGCGTGATCCTGGACAACACCCTGTCGTTCTCAACCAACATCATGGCGGTGGCCCGTTCCTGTAGGTTCATGCTCTACAACATCCGCAGAGTACGACCCTGCCTCACACAGGAAGCGGCGCAGGTCCTAATCCAGGCACTTGTCATCTCCCGTCTGGATTACTGCAACTCGCTGTTGGCTGGGCTCCCTGCCTGTGCCATTAAACCCCTACAACTCATCCAGAACGCCGCAGCCCATCTGGTGTTCAACCTTCCCAAGTTCTCTCACGTCACCCCGCTCCTCCGCTCTCTCCACTGGCTTCCAGTTGAAGCTCGCATCCGCTACAAGACCATGGTGCTTGCCTACGGAGCTGTGAGGGGAACGGCACCGCAGTACCTCCAGGCTCTGATCAGGCCCTACACCCAAGCAAGGGCACTGCGTTCATCCACCTCTGGCCTGCTCGCCTCCCTACCACTGAGGAAGTACAGTTCCCGCTCAGCCCAGTCAAAACTGTTCGCTGCTCTGGCCCCCCAATGGTGGAACAAACTCCCTCACGACGCCAGGACAGCGGAGTCAATCACCACCTTCCGGAGACACCTGAAACCCCACCTCTTCAAGGAATACCTAGGATAGGATAGGTAATCCTTCTCACCCCCCCTCCCCTTAATGATTTAGATGCACTATTGTAAAGTGGCTGTTCCACTGGATGTCAGAAGGTGAATTCACCAATTTGTAAGTCGCTCTGGATAAGAGCGTCTGCTAAATGACTTAAATGTAAATATGTAAATGTGGAGTATGAAGTATTCAGTCTGTGGTCTTATAGATGAGGGGATACAGATAAATGGAGTATAAAGTATTCAGTCTGTGGGCTTATAGATGAGGGGATACAGATAGATGGAGTATAAAGTATTCAAAAAATGTCCAGTTGCCAGGACCACCAATACAAATTCCATCTAGACACCGTTGCGCTAGAGGACACTAAAGTTCAGCGCCACAGGTAACTTCCACAAAGCTGTGAACGATCTGAGAGACAATGCAAGAAGGGCCTTCCTTCTACTCCATCAAAAGGAACATAAAATAATACCAATTAGGATCTGGCTATAAATACTTGAATCAGTTCTAAAAACCCATTGCCCTTTATCATTGTGAGGTCTGGGGTCCGCTCACAAACCAAGAACTCACAAAATGGGACAAACACCAAAATGACACCCTACATGCAGAATTCTGCTAAAATATCCGCACTGTAGAACGTAAATAGCCAAACAATGCATGCAGAGCAGGATTAGGCCGATACCCACTAATTATCTAAATCCAGAAAAAAGACAATAAATTCTATAGCCACCGACTCCCAAACCTTCCACAAGAAAGCCATCACCTTCAGAGAGATGAACCTGGAGATGAGTAAAGCAAGATGGTCCTGGGGCTCTGTTCACAAACACACCCCACAGAGCCCCAGGACAGCAACACAATTAGACCCAACCAAATCATGACAAAAAGATAATTTCTTGACACATTGGACATTTTTTACTAGAAGGCTATTTGGCCCTAGACAGTGAGTACACAGTGGCAGAATTCCTGACCACTGTCACTGACCCAAACTTAAGGAAAGCGTTGACTATGTACAGACTCAGTGAGCATAGCCTTGCTATTGAGAGAGGCTGCCGTTGGCAGACCTGGCTCTCAAGAGAAGACAGGCTATGTGGACACTGCCCACACAATGAGGTGGAAACTGAGATGCATTTCCTAACCTCCTGCCAAATGTACGACCATATTAGAGACACATATCTCCCTCAGATTACACAGATCCACAAAGAATTCCAAAACAAAATTTTGATAAACTCCCATATCTATTGAGTGAAATACCACAGCGTGCCATCACAGCAGCAAGATTTGTGACCTTGAACTGCATTGTTGATTTAGAGCTTGTCAGTCAGCATTTCACTGTAAGGTTGTTGTATGTGACAAATAAAATTAGATTTGATTGGACCTGTTGCCACAAGAAAAGGGCAACCAGTGAAGAACAAACACCTTTGTAAATACAACCTATATTGTTAATGTTAATTTTCCCTTTTGTAATTTAACAATTTGCACATCATTACAACACTGTATATAGACATAATATGACATTTGAAATGTCTTTATTATTTTTGAACTTTTGTGAGAGTAATGTTTATGTAACGGCGTTCTTCTTTTGTTGAAGGAGAGTCGGACCGAAATGCAGCGTGTAAGTTACTCATGTTTATTAGGAAGACAAACGAACGAACTATACACGAATAACTAATAAATACAAAAACAACAAACAGAACGTGAAACCTATTACAGCCTGACTGGTGAAACTAACACAGAGACAGGAACAATCACCCACGAAATACAAAGCGAAAACCAGGCTACCTAAATACGGTCCCCAATCAGAGACAACGAGAATCACCTGACTCTGATTGAGAACCGCCTCAGGCAGCCAAACCTATTAAACACACACACCCCTAAATCAGCTACAATCCCAACTACTACAAACCCCAAAATGAAACTACAATACATAATAAACCCATGTCACACCCTGGTCTGACTAACTAATAAACTAAAACACAAAATACTAAGACCAAGGCGTGACAGTTTACTGTAAATTTTTTATTGTTTATTACACTTTTGTTTATTATCTATTTAAAATCAAGTTATATTTGACACATGAATATAACAGGTGTAGACCTTACAGTGAAATGCTGACTGACAAGCCTTACCAACAATGCAGTTCTAAGAGAAATACCAAAAAATAATAATAATAATTAAAGAAAACTTGCTTTGGCAATGTAAACATATGTTTCCCATGCCAATAAAGCCCATTAAATTGAAATTGAGAGAGAGAGCCCTCCTTGGACTAAGTTAATTCAGAATACCTAAACTCCAGCTGAGAAATAAAATCTAATCTAATTAAAAAATTAATTTCCCTGGATTAACTCATTTTTTAAGAAGAATCACATAACTAACTCCCACTGAGATTTGTCACAACCAGTATTCCATTCTCAACATATTACAATTTGACTGCTGCAGTATAAAGGAGTATCACTGTGTGCCTCAAATTCCACACTAATCACTTTATAGTGCACTACTTTTTACATAGAGCTCTGGTCAAATGTTGTGCGCTATATTGGGAATAGGGTGCCATAGGGAATAGAGACGCAGCCCCAGAGAGCTGGGTATGAAGTTTTGGCACCACACTGAGGTGCTGTAAAGTTAATTTCATTCACGGCAGGGGTCCAACAACAGGAGCAACATAGCAGGAAGTGATTTCAATATAAAAATCTATTTATTATGAAATTATATGAAGTAACAATACAGTACAGCTGACACATTCTTTTCACTTACATTTAAAAAAAAAAGTTATTTTACACATGATGACATTCCAAGGATTTCATGAACTTTGTCATGTTAATTTGATTTTATTATTAGCCTTTGTTTAACTGCGGAATCCATTGAGATCAGGGTCTCATTTGTAATGGTGCCTCGAGAACAACAGTTCAAGCATGATCACTACAAAATTACAGTTACAACATTTCAAATAAATTAGGTTGCAAATATATACAATCAATCAAAACAATTGCAGTTTTCATTAGTCACACTTATCAGAGACCAAAATATAGATCAGTGCGTCTATGCACTTGTCAAAGCTGTACTCTAAACTTCAACAATCATACTAAAATGATAATTTCACCCTTCTCCCAAAGTGTGTACTTCCACACTTTCTTGCATGTATTAAACAATGGCAGAAACTCTCTCCAGCCAATGCTTAAACCAATTCTATGCTTTTAAATCCATGACGGGGAGTTTACAAGTGCCTGTTTGTCTGCCCTCTGCCCTAAAAGTCTTCATCAGCCTGGAAGGCAGGGTTGTCTCTGGTCTCCTTGTCTCCATTCTCTGATATAGACTTTAGTCTTATGGGTGGCCCATGTAGAGGGTCCTTGTCGTTCTCTCCACTGACTGGCTTAGCCCTGATAACATACCTGTAGCAGAGGAATAGGAGACCGCCAAAGATAAGGAAGATCGAAGCACCGACCCCCATCCAGATAGCTCCGCCCACTTCCTGTCTGAGGGGGGCAGGAGGGAGGTGGAACTCTGGGGGGAATGCTACAGTCTGATTAGTCAGGACAGATTTCACGTTCCAGACTAGAGGGACCAGAAAGCTGACCCCTGTCAGGATGTACAGCCCCCCGGCCCCTGAGAACGTCAGTCTGATAAAGTCATGAGTCTTCTGACCAAAATAGATGTTCCTCACTGCGTACGCACCAAGGATGTTTCCCAACAGTCCAGTTATCACTGCTACCATGATGACCACCTGTGCCACGGAGATCTCCACGGGAACAAACAGGTCGGCAATGCTGATTGGCTGGCAGAACTCTGAGTCGGGTAGAGTGTGGCTGTAGAAACACGCCCGCCACACGCCCACCCAGGCCACGCCAGAGGTTACCACGGAGACGTCCTCTACGTACCACAGCCTCCACTCGTTGTGGCCCGCTGTGGCCATGGTCAGGATCCAGCCTACACAGCCAATCACTAGGCCCAGGAACTGCCAGTGAACCGTGTGGGCCAGGTACACCATGACCCTGTCAGAGGGTTGGTTACGTCAATGATCTGGGTTTAAGATGGACTCCTGACTCAGTCCTCCTGCCCACAGCCGGTCAACTCAAATACCACTGCAGAGTTCTGCAGCTTCTCTGGTCCCATGAAACCTGATGAGAGAAACATATTAGATCCACATGTAGTGTACAGCATTTTCCACAGTATATCACCAAAGGGGCAGATTCAGACTTAGGAAATGTGTCCTACACACTTTTCAGTAGTTGGTATTCAGACTTACCTTATGCAGGCGCATAACACGCTCTGCAGGTGGTGCTCCCTTGCACACAATGAATACATTTCATTCAACCTCTGAAAACCCTCCTATTTGCTGGCCAACATATGTTCTTGTGAAGTTTTCATTCAATAGGTTTTCAGTACATTTATCTTAAGCCATCCTTTTAAATACACTGTACCTTTAATCATAATTTTGTCTACAGACACACTAGAATATATTGACAGAACTGGTTTTGAATATTAGGAATCAAAGAAAGAAAGCAATCTATTGTAAATATATGCATATTGGTCTTAGTTTCCACACCAACTAGTAGATTTAGAATAGATTGTAGATTATTTAGGGTTAGGAAAGTATTTACAAATCCTAAACAGATTTATAGATTTATATTTCTAAGCCTTTATGCACAAAATATTTTGATGAATAAAAAAATACAGTGGTGTGATTCATCCTGAAAGTTATTGAAGTTCAATATATTAAATATTTGAAGGTGAAAAGGTGAAGGTGAAAAAAGTGTACAATAGGGGTTGAACAATAGTCCAATAAATCTACCATTATCCTCCCTAATCATCGTCATGAACTGTGTGCCAGAATCCAAACAGCTAAGTGTGGTCTGAATTCCATAATGATTCAAATAGGCTGTATCAAATTATTACACAACTTTAGCCTAATATGATTCACTATTGCTAGCGACCCTCAGGAACAACTTGTGACCGAGGAAAGAAAGGTAAACAGAATGGATTGGAATGATACAAAATGTAAGCAACAAATTGAAGGAAACTAACACGAGTGACAGTTATAATTGTATGTGGGTATTACTGATGGTGGCTGATATTTAACATTATACAAATTATTTTTTTAAACTACAGAAAGCCTGGGCATATAATTAAAACATTCTAGAGAGCATACATCAACTCAGTGGGTTCGGCACTAGAGAAGCCTATAGCTAGGGTCATCAAATGTAATCCCCGCAATTTATAGCCTACTGTACTTCACTGTGGAGGCAATATATGTCATATAGATATGATTTTCAGTTTCCTTCCACATGACTGGTTTGACATTCGTCTTCAGTAATCATAAGGAAAGATCATCTAAAACAATTGCTATATTTGTATTTACAATTCCTTTTTCCAAACGGATGACTCATTTACATAGCTCTTATCAATTTATACATTACAATGTATGAAGAATGATGTTATTTCTATCGGGAATAGTAGATTTGTAAGGGTAAATAATGCCACCTAGTGGAGAGAAAGAGCTAATGGATTAAGACAGGAAATGTAGTTCCAAATTCAAGTGTTGTAGTTATCGGTCTGGCTAGCTGCTAGCTGTTAGCTGTTGGCTGTTAGCTGCTAGCTGCTAGCTGTTAGCTGCTAGCTGTTAGCTGCTAGCTGTTAGCTGTTAGCTGTTAGCTGCTAGCTGTTAGCTGCTAGCTGTTAGCTGCTAGCTTCTGCACTCGACATGGAATATCAATTTTGTGATTGAAGTTGTATTTAAGAACATTGTTAGCACAAGTTATCAAGAGACTACTGCTGATTATTCATGTAACCACAAAAAGTCCTATCTCCATGGGATTCGTTTTACAGGGGGAGATAGGGCAGTGTAATTATATGCACAAACATACATTTAAGTCCCATCTGAATCTACCATGTCATTCATTTTTGCATAGCAGTAGAGTAATAATTCCAGACAGAATAACCTTCTGTTATCCACTAAGATCCTCTGATAATACTAGTCCACCGCAATTCGACATCCCTGTTGTTTTGAGAGAAATGTAAGAATTTGACAGGTGCTGCTCAAATTTGAGCAAAAAAAAACAATAACTGACTTCATAAATGAATGCTTTAAAAAAGTGCTGGGCTTAGCCTATATATGAAGGGCCTACATGAATCAACTTTCACAGTGAATGCTTTTGCTTATACTGCACGTTTTGTGCCAAAGATATGCACATTGCCAGATGTGTTAGTAAAAAATATTGTGCCTATTTAATGCAACCCTTAATCTTAATAGATCGCAAAGCAGTATTCCAGCTGAGCAACATTTTTGGAAATGAGAAGATCACTTTCTCATCCATAGCCTCAAAACACATCTCAAGTGCAAGTGCACTGTTTAGCGCACATCTGCAGGCTCAGGGGCATTTAGGATATTACTGCAGATCACTAAAATAATGATTATGATCACACTTGCTCAATAATTAGAACAGGAACAGATATAGCCCTTGGTTCACTCCAGACCTGACTGCCCTCGACCAGCACAAAAACATCCTGTGGCGGACTGCAATAGCATCAAATAGTCCCTGTGATATGCAACTGTTCAGGGAAGTCAGGAACCAATACACGCAGTCAGTCAGGAAAGCAAAGGCCAGCTTCTTCAGGCAGAAATTTGCATCCTGTAGCTCTAACTCCAAAAAGTTCTGGGACACTGTGAAGTCCAAGGAGAACAAGAGCACCTCCTCCCAGCTGCCCACTGCACTGAGGCTCGGTAACACGGTCACCACCGATAAATCCATGATTATCGAAAACTTTAACAAGCATTTCTCAACGGCCGGCCATGCCTTCCTCCTGGCTACTCCAACCTTGGACAACAGCTCCCCCCCCCCGCAGCTACTCGCCCAAGCCTCTCCAGATTCTCCTTTCCCAAATCCAGATAGCAGATGTTCTGAAAGAGCTGCAAAACCTGGACCCGTACAAATCAGCTGGGCTTGACAATCTGGACCCTCTATTTCTGAAACTATCTGCCGCCATTGTCGCAACCCCTATTACCAGCCTGTTCAAGCTCTCTTTCATATCGTCTGAGATCGCCAAGGATTGGAAAGCTGCCGCAGTCATCCCCCTCTTCAAAGGGGGAGACACCCTGGACCCAAACTGTTACAGACCTATATCCATCCTGCCCTGCCTATCTAAGGTCTTCGAAAGCCAAGTCAACAAACAGGTCACTGACCATCTCGAATCCCACCGTACCTTCTCCGCTGTGCAATCTGGTTTCCGAGCCGGTCACGGGTGCACCTCAGCCACGCTCAAGGTACTAAACAATATCATAACCGCCATCGATAAAAGACAGTACTGTGCAGCCGTCTTCATCGACCTTGCCAAGGCTTTTGACTCTGTCAATCACCATATTCTTATCGGCAGACTCAGTAGCCTCGATTTTTCTGATGATAGCCTTGCCTGGTTCACCAACTAGTTTGCAGACAGAGTTCAGTGTGTCAAATTGGAGGGCATGCTGTCCGGTCCTCTGGCAGTCTCTATGGGGTTGCCACAGGGTTAAATTCTGGTGCCGACACTTTTCTCTGTAGATATCAATGATGTTGCTCTTGCTGCGGGCGATACCTTGATCCACCTCTACGCAGACGACACCATTCTGTATACTTCCGGTCCGTCCTTGGACACTGTGCTATCTAACCTCCAAACGAGCTTCAATGCCATGCAACACTCCTTCCGTGGCCTCCAACTGCTCTTAAACGCTAGTAAAACCAAATGCATGCTTTTCAACCGTTCGCTGCCCGACTAGCATCACCACCCTGGATGGTTCCGACCTAGAATATGTGGACATCTATAAGTACCTAGGTGTCTGGCTAGACTGTAAACTCTCCTTCCAGACTCATATCAAACATCTCCAATCTAAAATCAAATCTAGAGTCGGCTTTCTATTCCGCAACAAAGCCTCCTTCACTCACGCTGCAAAACTTACCATAGTATAACTGACTATCCTACCGATCCTCGACTTCGGCGATGTCATCTACAAAATAGCTTCCAATACTCTACTCAGCAAACTGGAAGCAGTTTATCACAGTGCCATCCATTTTGTTACTAAAGCACCTTATACCACCCACCACTGCAACCTGTATGCTCTAGTCGGCTGGCCCTCGCTACATATTCGTCGCCAGACCCACTGGCTCCAGGTCATCTACAAGTCCATGCTAGGTAAAGCTCCGCCTTATCTCAGTTCACTGGTCACGATGGCAACACCCACCCATAGCACGCGCTCCAGCAGGTGTATCTGATCATCCCTAAAGCCAAAACCTCATTTGGCCGCATGCCATATGGCATTTGAAAAACATTTTGCATGAATCAACGCCGATTTGGGTGGTATTGGCCATTGTGTACATGGTTTGCCCTATGCCAATGTTTTCCCATTCATTTTTGTCCATTTCAGGGGGGTATTCCCTTACTGACATGATGACTCCTTGCTGTCCCCAGTCCACCTGGCCGTGCTGCTGCTCCAGTTTCAACTGTTCTGCCTTATTATTATTCGACCATGCTGGTCATTTATGAACATTTGAACATCTTGGCCATGTTCTGTTATAATCTCTACCCGGCACAGCCAGAAGAGGACTGGCCACCCCACATAGACTGGTTCCTCTCTAGGTTTCTTCCTAGGTTTTGGCCTTTCTAGGGAGTTTTTCCTAACCACCGTGCTTCTACACCTGCATTGCTTGCTGTTTGGGGTTTTAGGCTGGGTTTCTGTACAGCACTTTGAGATATCAGCTGATGTACGAAGGGCTATATAAATAAATTTGATTTGATTTGATCAGCTGCCCAGGTGGCTGATCTCAGACGATCCCACAGGTTAAGAAGCGTGGTTGTGTGGTTGTGAGGATGGTTGGACGTACAGATTCTCTAAAATAAAGTTGGAGGCTTATGGTAGACAATGGTAGAGAAATGAGCTCTTGAATTATCCTGGCAAAGGAAAAATGTTCACTACCAGGGATGAAATTAATTTGTGCTGAACATTTGAGAGAAATAAGGTTTTTGTGCATTTACATTGACATGTTAGTCATTTAGCAGACACCCGTATCCAGAAAGACTTAAATTTACTAACTATATCTTAAAATAGCTAGGTGGGACAACCACATATCATAGGCATAGAAAGTATGTTTTTCCTCATTAACGTAGCTATCAGTAGAGTCAGAGCTTGTACGTATGGAACATCTCTGGAATCTTTTATTTCAGCTCCTGAAATATGGGACCATGTTGTTTTTACATTTTTGTTCAGTATAAATATATATTGATATTAGTTGTCAGGGGTCTTTACTTAAACATAATTGTGTTATAATGTATTTCTACACTTAGAAAAAAAGGTGCTATCTACATCCTAAAAGGGTTCTTTGCCTATCCCCATGACGCCAACAGTGAGGGTTGCCTCGCTTCTAGTCCTTAGGAAACTGCAGTATTTTGTTTTTTTATGTATTATTTCTTACATTGTTAGCCCAGAAAATCTTAAGTGTTATTAAATACAGCCAGGAATAACTATTGGATATCAGAGCGACGTCAACTTACCAGTACGACGACCAGGAATACGACTTTCCCACAGCGGATCCTTTGTCCGAACCACCCAGGGCATTTGAACTGATTCCATAGGCTGACCCAAAACAACACCGCTAGAGAAGAGGTAGATGGAGCGGTCTTCTGGTAAGACTTTGGATGTGCGCACACCACCCACCGCTTCTGAGTATATTACTCACTAATGTCCAGTCTCTAGATAACAAGAATGATGAAACTAGGGCAAGGGTTGCTTTCCAGAGAGACATCAGGGATTGTAACATACTCTGTTTCACGGAAACATGACTCTCTCGGGATATGCTGTCGGAGTCAATACAACCACCTGGATTCTTTGTGCGTTGAGCCGACAGGAATAAACATCTCTCCGGGAAGAAAAGAGCGGGGGTGTGTGTATCATAATCCGTGGCCGACGTGAGTAAGACATTTAAATGTGTTAACCCTCGCAATCAATCTGAATATGTCCGTAAACACACCAGCCAGATGGTCTGCACATGGGTTAACACGTTTAAATGTCTTACTCACGTCGGCCACGGAGAAGGAGAGCCCACAGTCCTTGGTAGCGGGTTGCGTCGGTGGCCTCACATGCGTCAAGATGGCCACCATTTTTCCCGTAACCAAGAAGGCAAAGGTGTAACGGCGTTCTTCTTTAGTTGAAAGAGAGTCGGACCGAAATGCAGCGTGTAAGTTACTCATGACTGGAAGAGTCTGGCTGACTGGCAGATCTGGAAGAGTCTGGCTGTCTGGCGGATCTGGAAGAGTCTGGCTGACTGGCAGATCTGGCTGCTTCATGCTGACTGACGGCTCTGGCTGCTCCATGCTGACTGACAGCTCTGGTGGCTTCATGGAGACTGGCAGCTCCTTGCAGACTGGCAGCTCTATGCAGACTGGCAACTCCATGCAGACTGGCAGCTCTTTGCAGACTGGCAGCTCTGGCTGCTCCATGCAGACTAGCTGCTCCATGCAGACTAGCAGCTCAGGCTGCTCTATAGGCAGGAGGCTCCGGCAGCGCTGTAGAGGAGGAAGGCTCTAGAACCGCTGAACAGACGGGAGACTCCGACAGCGCAGGAGAGGGAGAAAGCGCTGGCTGCGCTGAACAGGCGAGGCGCACTGAAGGCCTGATGCGTGGTGCTGGCACTGGTGGTATTTGGCCGAGAACACGCACAGGAAGCCTAGTGCGGGGAGCTGCTACTGGAGGGCTGGGGTGTGGAGGTGGTTCTGGATAGACCGGACCGTGCAGGCGCACTGGAGCTCTTGAGCACCGAGCCTGCCCAACCTTACCTGGTTGAATACTCTCGGTTGCCCTGCCAGTGCTGTGAGGAGAAATAGCCCGCACTGGGCTATGTAGGCGAACCGGAGACACAGAGCGCACTGGTGCCATGAAAACCGGCCCAAGGTGACGCACTGGAGACCAGATGCGTAGAGCCGGCTTCATGGCATTTGGCTCGACGCTCAATCTAGCCCGGCCGATACGCGGAGCTGAAATATACCGCACCGGGCTATGCACCCGCACTGGGGACACCGTGCGCACCACTTCATAACACGGTGCCTGCCCGGTCTCTCTAGCCCCCCGGTAAGCACAGGGAGATTGCGCAGGTCTCCTACCTGACGCAGCCATACTCCCTGATAGCCCCCCCCCAAAAAAATTTGGGGGCTGCTTTTCGGGCTTCCTTGCCAACCGTGTTCCCTCGTATCGTCGGCTCCTATCTCCGGCTGCCTCTGCTCTCCTTAGTGCCTCCACCTGTTGCCATCCACGTCGCCGTGCTGCCTCCTCATACCAGCGCCTCTCCGGTTCAGCCGCTTCTAATTCCTCCTTAGGGCGGCGATATTCACCAGGCTGAGCCCGGGGTCTTTTTCCTTCCAGCACAGTCTTCCCATGTCCATTCTCCGAATAATTCCTCCTCCCTTTGCTTCTCCAGCTGTCGTTGCCTGTTAATACACTGCTCCTGTTTGGGCTGCACCTGCCTGTTGACACGCTGCTCGGTCCGAGTGTGGTGGGTGATTCTGTAACGGCGTTCTTCTTTAGTTGAAAGAGAGTCGGACCGAAATACAGCGTGTAAGTTACTCATGTTTATTTAGTGAAGACAAACGAACGAACTATACACGAATAACTAATAAATACAAAAATAACAAACAGAACGTGAAACCAATTACAGCCTGACTGGTGCACACTACACAGAGACAGGAACAATCACCCACGAAATACAAAGCAAAAACCAGGCTACCTAAATACGGTTCCCAATCAGCGACAACGAGAATCACCTGACTCTGATTGAGAACCGCCTCAGGCAGCCAACCTATTTAACACACACACACCCCTAATCAGCTACAATCCCAGACACTACAAACCCCAATACGAAAACACAATACATAATAACCCCATGTCACACCCTGGTCTGACTAACTAATAAACTAAAACACAAAATACTAAGACCAAGGCGATCGCCCCGTAGCACTCATATCTGTCATCATGACGTGCTTTGACAGACTAGTCAAGGATCAAATCAAATCAAATCAAATTGTATTTGTCACATACACATGGTTAGCAGATGTTAATGCGAGTGTAGCGAAATGCTTATGCTTCGAGTTCCGACAATGCAGTAATAACCAACAAGTAATCTAACTAACAATTCCAAAACTAATGTCTTATACACAGTGTAAGGGGATAAAGAATATGTACATAAAGATATGAATGAGTGATGGTGCAGAGCAGCATAGGCAAGATACAGTAGATGGTATCGTGTACAGTATATACATATGAGATGAGTATGTAAACAAAGTGGCATAGTTAAAGTGGCTAGTGATACATGTATTACATAAGGATGCAGTAGATGATATAGAGTACAGTATATACGTATACATATGAGATGAATAATGTAGGGTATGTAAACATTATATAAGGTAGCATTGTTTAAAGTGGGTAGTGATATATTTTACTTAATTTCCCATCAATTCCCATTATTAAAGTGGCTGGAGTTGAGTCAGTGTGTTGGCAGCAGCCACGCAATGTTAGTGGTTGCTGTTTAACAGTCTGATGGCCTTGAGATAGAAGCTGTTTTTCAGTCTCTCGGTCCCAGCTTTGATGCACCTGTACTGACCTCGCCTTCTGGATGATTGCGGGGTAAACAGGCAGTGGCTCGGGTGGGTGTTGTCCTTGATGATCTTTATGGCCTTCCCGTAACATCGGGTGGTGTAGGTGTCCTGGATGGCAGGTAGCTGCCCCCGGTGATGCGTTGTGCAGACCTCACTACCCTCTGGAGAGCCTTACGGTTGTGGGCGGAGCAGTTGCCGTACCAGGCGGTGATACAGCCCGCCAGGATGCTCTCGATTGTGCATCTGTAGAAGTTTGTGAGTGCTTTTGGTGACAAGCCAAATTTCTTCAGCCTCCTGAGGTTGAAGAGGCGCTGCTGCGCCTTCTTCACGATGCTGTCTGTGTGAGTGGACTGTAATAAACATATTAAACGCATGTAATAACGCATTCACTGACTGTTGTCTGCCTGTGGCCTAACCATGCAATTGTGGCTTGCACACTGTGTCATAACCCTACCCTCCCCCTGTCCTTCTGTAGATACTAATCGCACTGGTACAACCCTGTACGGGTGGCTGACTGAGATAACATATACATTGAACATATATACTGAAATTCCTAAAACACAAACACCCGACCTCCTTCGGGATGGGCTCCAAAGACAAAGAACTCTGTCGAGAACCAATGGGATACGGACACCAGGCTGGAGGGGACTGTCTATCACCTACAAGCAACCTACCAGAAGCCAGGACTACCAGAATCTACCTACATCATTATAATGTATTAAAAGGACTGCACATCATGTTTCGGCCTCTTTTTCCGAAAGTTCCATAAGAGCTGGACGAAGGAGCCGTGCAGCACGTTTTGCCAGACATCATTACGCATTGAATAAACGGTCTTTTATTATACCTTATCCGCCTTGTCCAGAGTCTCAACTTGATCTCATTTCCCATATACTTATTCATCAACAGGACCAATTCAGATTGTCAGTGATGTGTATGCCGAGGAACTTAAAACTTACTACCCTCTCCACTACTGTTCCATCGATGTGGATAGGGGGGTGTTCCCTCTGCTGTTTCCTGAAGTCCACAATCATCTCCTTAGTTTTGTTGACGTTGAGTGTGAGGTTATTGTCCTGACACCACACTCCGAGGGCCCTCACCTCCTCCCTGTAGGCCGTCTCGTCGTTGTTGTTAATCAAGCCTACCACTGTTGTGTCGTCCGCAAACTTGATGATTGAGTTGGAGGCGTGCGTTGCCGCGCAGTCGTGGGTGAACAGGGAGTACAGGAGAGGGCTCAGAACCACCCTTGTGGGGCCCCAGTGTTGAGGATCAGCGGGGTGGAGATGTTGTTGCCTACCCTCACCACCTGGGGGCGGCCCGTCAGGAAGTCCAGTACCCAGTTGCACAGGGCGGGTTCGAGACCCAGGGTCTCGAGCTTGATGACGAGCTTGGAGGGTACTATGGTGTTAAATGCCGAGCTGTAGTCGATGAACAGCATTCTCACATAGGTATTCCTCTTGTCCAGATGGGTTAGGGCAGTGTGCAGTGTGGTTGAGATTGCGTCGCCTGTGGACCTATTTGGGCGGTAAGCAAATTGGAGTGGGTCTAGGGTGTCAGGTAGGGTTGAGGTGATATGGTCCTTGACTAGTCTCTCAAAGCACTTCATGACGACGGAAGTGAGTCCTACGGGGCGGTAGTCATTTAGCTCAGTTACCTTAGCTTTCTTGGGAACAGGAACAATGGTGGCCCTCTTGAAGCATGTGGGAACAGCAGACTGGTATAGGGATTGATTGAATATGTCCGTAAACACACCAGCCAGCTGGTCTGCGCATGCTCTGAGGGCGCGGCTGGGGATGCCGTCTGGGCCTGCAGCCTTGCGAGGGTTAACACGTTTAAATGTTTTACTCACCTCAGCTGCAGTGAAGGAGAGACCGCATGTTTCCGTTGCAGGCCGTGTCAGTGGCACTGTATTGTCCTCAAAGTGGGCAAAAAAGTTATTTAGTCTGCCTGGGAGCAAGACATCCTGGTCCGTGACTGGGCTGGATTTCTTCTTGTAGTCCGTGATTGACTGTAGACCCTGCCACATACCTCTTGTGTCTGAGCCGTTGAATTGAGATTCTACTTTGTCTCTATACTGACGCTTAGCTTGTTTGATAGCCTTACGGAGGGAATAGCTGCACTGTTTGTATTCAGTCATGTTACCAGACACCTTGCCCTGATTGAATGCAGTGGTTCGCGCTTTCAGTTTCACGTGAATGCTGCCATCAATCCACGGTTTCTGGTTAGGGAATGTTTTAATCGTTGCTACGGGAACGACATCTTCAACGCACGTTCTAATGAACTCGCACACCGAATCAGCGTATTCGTCAATGTTGTTGTCTGATGCAATACGAAACATGTCCCAGTCCACATGATGGAAGTAGTCTTGGAGTGTGGAATCAGCTTGTTCGGACCAGCATTGGACAGACCTCAGCGCGGGAGCTTCTTGTTTTAGTTTCTGTCTGTCGGCAGGGATCAGCAAAATGGAGTCGTGGTCAGCTTTTCCGAAAGGAGGGCGGGGCAGGGCCTTATATGCGTCGTGGAAGTTAGAATAACAATGATCCAAGGTTTTGCCAGCCCTGGTGGCGCAATCGATATGCTGATACAATTTAGGGAGTCTTGTTTTCAGATTAGCCTTGTTAAAATCCCCAGCTACAATGAATGCAGCCTCAGGATGTATGGATTCCAGTCTGCAAAGAGTCAAATAAAGTTCGTTCAGGGCCATTGATGTGTCTGCTTGGGGGGGAATATATACGGCTGTGATTATAATCAAAGAGAATTCTCTTGGTAGATAATGCGGTCTACATTTGATTGTGAGGAATTCTAAATCAGGTGAACAGAAGGATTTGAGTTCCTGTATGTTTCTGTGATCACACCACGTCTCGTTAGCCATAAGGCACACGCCCCCGCCCCTCTTCTTACCAGAAAGGTGTTTGTTTCTGTCGGCGCGATGCGTGGAGAAACCCGCTGGTTGCACCGCCTCCGATCGCGTCTCTCCAGTGAGCCATGTTTCCGTGAAGCAAAGAACGTTACAGTCTCTGATGTCCCTCTGGAATGCTACCCTTGCTCGGATTTCATCAACCTTGTTGTCAAGAGACTGGACATTGGCGAGAAGAATGCTAGGGAGTGGTGCACGATGTGCCCGTCTCCGGAGTCTGACCAGAAGACCGCCTCGTTTCCTTCTTTTACGAAGTCGTTTATTTGGGTCGCCAGTTGAGATCCATTCTGTTGTCCTGGTTGAAAGGCAATCGCCATCACACGGACACTGCCCTATCCCATCTAGAAAAAAGGAATACCTATGCAAGAAGGCTGTTCATTGACTACAGCTCAGCATTCAACACCATAGTACCCTCCAAGCTCATCATTAAGCTTGAGGCCCTGGGTCTCAACTCCGCTCTGTGCAATTGGGTCCTGGACTTCCTGACGGGCCGCCCACAGGTGGAGAATGTAGGAAATAACATCTCCACTTCGCTGATCCTCAACACTGGGGCCCCACAAGGGTGCGTGCTCAGTCCCCTCCTGTACTCCCTGTTCACCCATGACTGTGTGGCCATGCACGCTTCCAACTCAATCATCAAGTTTGCAGATGACAGGACAGTATGCTCTGACTGGTAATAGCGAACTGAACGTAGTTATATAGAGCACCTCATTATAAAAATGTAATATTCAATATCGGCAAGTCAGACTAAATATTAGCACTACACTGCAAAAATCACTGAAGCTGGAGACTCAGATCTCCCTCACTAGCTTTAAGCACCAGCTGTCAGAGCAGCTCATAGATCACTGCACCTGTACATAGCTCATCTGTAAATAGCCCATCCAACTACCCCATCCCCATACTATTATTTATTGTTCTCCTTTGACCCCAGTTTCTCTACTTGCACACTCATCTCTGCACATCTATCACTCCAGTGTTTAATTGCTATATTGTAATTATTTTGTCACTATGACCTATTTATTGCCGTACCTCCCTTATCCTACCTCATTTGCACACACTGTATATAGACTTTTTCTATGTTTGTTTATCCCATGTGTAACTCTGTGTTGTTGTTTGTGTCAGTACTGCTTTGCTTTATTTTGGCCAGGTCGCAGTTGTAAATGAGAACTTGTTCTCAACTAGCCTACCTGGTTAAATAAAGGTAAAATAAAATAAAAAATAATTTAACAAATCTGGTGGATGATAACCTTCAATCTGGATAATAACACAAAACAAATCTTAAGGCTGGAGAAATTTATCGACAAATATTGCGACAGGGGAACCGATTTCAAAACGAAAACGTGACTCTTCTACAGACACAGACGATTTAATATTATCACCACTGGGAATGGTAAAGGTCAAAACCGATCTGTTAAAATTAGTAAATGACAAACTGGGTATACTTGAATTAGTCAGTAAGGATATAAAAGAGTTGAAGGCAAGCCTCGAGATGAGACATTGGAAAAGGAAACAAACAAGCTAAAAGGGACAGTCAATTAGATTGAAACCGTAGTGAATGAACTTAAAAAGGAGAACACCATTCTGAGAGAAGCCTTACTTGACATACAGACTAGATCCATGAGAAAGAATCTGCTACTTACAGGCATCCAAGGGAAAGAAGGAGAAGTTCCTGAATCTTAAATAGTTTGAGTTCCTCCTTACAGCGCTTCAGATTCCACGCAACAAAATCCAACTCGAACGTGTACACCACTTCATACAGAGAGGACAGAGGTACGAACGCCCAATCATTACCAAATTTGCTTCCTTTAAAGATAAAATAATGGGTAAAAGACTTGCTGGGACCAAAATTGGCATGAATGACCAGTTCCCAAAGAAATTTGCAGAACGGTTCTGTATCCAATTTTCAAGGACTAAAAGGGAAATGAGTAGCTCTCATCATCGATAAACTATATATTGATAACCAGTTGATCAGAGACACAAAGACTATTCCATGGCTATTTAAAAAATTACAAAGTTCTTATAGACGAAAATAATGAAACACAATTCTAGCCCGGTTATGGGATTGTAATAATACAACAAAAAATACAGCTTTTCTATATATCTTCACATATAACTAATTGGAACATAAAAGCACTAATTCAACATGGTGAAGATAAAAACACAGTAAACAGAAAGCACAGTATGTGTGGATGGTGTGGTGTGTGTGTGTATTTTATGTTTGGGAAAGTGTGGCGTTGAGTGAGAAAGGAAATGGTTGCATATCCCAGAACCAATGTATTGCTGTGACCGGGGATGTGAGAGAGCTTTCAATGTTGTTCAGATGATGGGTATACTTTTTATAATGAATTATATGTCTTATTTATTTATTTATTTATTTATTTATTGTCCTTTCATGGTGAAATAGTGTTTTAAAATAAATTATACATTTAATTTATTTATTGTCCTTTCATAGGGAACTACATTTTTTAAATAAATTATATATATTATTTATTTATTTATGATCCTTATATTGACAGAACGGTCCACAACCCTATACCCTAGACACGCACCTGAATGACCCAGATACTAAGGAGAAATCCCTAACTGTTTTATGGGTCTGCTGTAAGCGGTTTGTATGCAGCCAAAATGTGGTCAGAGACCTAGAGCAGCACTGCCCCCTCAAGATTCTGAGCCTGCTTGACAGGGTTGGTCTTGCAAAGCCATAGCCCCCTAAAGGGAGAGCATACTATACAAGGACATTCTCAAAGCTGCTAATGAGAACCTTGATGACCTTGTACCTAGCCGGTGGGGATTCCGCCAGTGGCAGTGATGGCAACACGAGCTGCAGTAACCCATAGGGAGGGGGTCACACTCTGACATTCAGAGAGGGGGTATATTATTGTGACCCTGGTGGCAATAATAATCAAAAGTCTGACTGCATGGAGATGCTTGGGAATATGGTCAATACGGGGGACCGTGTTGTGGGTGTTTCAGGGAAAAGGTGTACATTTGACCTCCATCATCTCGGACATGACAATGGTTAATAAAATCTCTCAATTTCTGCCCATTTTTCTTGCACAATCTTGCAGGCCTTCTCATACAGCTGCAACAGTATATGCATTTGTAAATCAGGACCTTTCTTGAGTTGGGCTCTGGGATGGTGCAACTGTTGAGAACGTGAGCCTATGGTTGTGTGGGGGGGAAGAGGGTTGAGTGTGTATGAGTGTGTGGGTGTAAGGGTGTATGTGTGTATGTGTGTATGGGTATATGTGTGTATCCCACAACTGTGCGAGTAAAAGATGTAGGGGACTAATAGGATAATAAATCCTTGTATAATGTAATGGTAATAGCGAGACTGGTGAGAGGTAAAATTCTTTGCATAAATTGCCTACATTACTACAAATATTAATAGCTAATTATGGAAACTAAGAAACAGGATTTTTAAAATATATATATATTTTTTGATTGCTATATATAATACAATTCGAGGTGAGGGCGATAGAAATGCATTTGGCGGTTGATCTATTTCTGTTCTATAAATGGCTCTGTGTGCTCTTTTCGAAGGATGGATCCCAGTCTTTTCAGGACTATGGGATACTGGGGGTCGGGGGTGGTCTGCCGGGCATTGGGATGTCAACCCAACTCGGGATGAGCAGGGCTTTTAGCGGGTGGAATAGTGGGGACCAATTGGAGTTTTAATTAGTAGCAATGCAAATATGGTACAGCTATACTTCTCCTCTGTTCCACTGGGAATGTAGAGGTTAACCAAGGCCCTGTGTGTCCCCAGGCGCTCTCATTGTTGACTTTTCCAACCGTAATAGCCTTGGTTTCATGCATGTTAACATCAGAAGCCTCCTCCCTAAGTTTGCTTTATTCACTGCTTTAGCAGTTTAGCTGAATTTTCCATTCAGCTAAACATAATTAATTATATTCACTGCAACATATTTTTTCAAGACAAAATAGACCAATATAGCATTTACAAAATCACATCACTACTGACATAGTGTCTTCCAATATGCCCATTTACATTATCGAGCCATTCGGGACAGGCACTACAAAGTCAGCCCGATTCCCTTAGCTCAGGTCCTTATCCAGCATACCTGGTAGCTACAGCACTGGAGAGAGGAACAGAACCAAACAAACAACGCGCTCATCCATAACATTGATAAGTGTAATAAATGTTGCTTAAAACTTCTTATGGCTGGTGGCTGTATTGAGTAGCTTGGATGAATAAGGTGCCCAGAGTAAACTGCCTGCTACTCAGGCCCAGTTGCTAATATATGCATATTATTAGTATAGGATAGAAAACACTCTGAAGTTTCTAAAACTGTTTGAATGATCTATGTGAGTATAACAGAACTCATATGGCAGGCAAAAACCTGAGAAAAAATCCAACCAGGAAGTGGGAAATCTGAGGTTTATAGTTTTTCAAGTCATTGCCTATCAAATATACAGGGCGAATGAGAGCTGTTTGAGTAAGGGGTCTGCCAGAGTGGCATGAGCTGATCACGCCTTCACGTGAGAGCGACCTGCGTTCCATTGCAATTCTAAAGACAAAGGAATTCTCCGCTTGGAACATTATTGAAGATTTATGTTAACAACATCCTAAAGATTGATTCTATACATCGTTTGACATGTTTCTATGAACTGTAATATAACGTTTTGAACTTTGTCTGAACTTTCGACTGGACTTGCACGCACCTAGTGAGTTTGAATTTGTTTACTAAACACGCTAACAAAAGGAGGTATTTGGACATAAATGATGAACTTTATCGAACAAACCAAACATTTATTGTGGAACTGGGATTCCTGGGAGTGCATTCGGATGAAGATCATCAAAGGTAAGTGAATATTTATAATGCTATTTCTGACTTCTGTTGACTCCACAACATGGCGGGTATCTGTTTGGCTTGTTTTTTGTTGTCTGAGCGCTGTACTCAGATTATGGCATGGTGTGCTCTTTCCATAAAGTTTTTTTGAAATCTGACACAGCGGTTGCATTAAGGAGCAGTGGATCTAAAATTCCATGCATAACAGTTGTATTATATTTACATTTAAGTCATTTGGCAGATGCTCTTATCCAGAGCGACTTACAAATTGGTGAATTCACCTTATGACATCCTTTTATCAATGTTAATTATGAGTATTTATGTATATTGATGTGGCTCTCTGCAAAATCACCGGATGTTTTGGAACTACTGAACATAACATGCCAATGTAAACTGAGATTTTTGGATATAAATATGAACTTTATCGAACAAAACATACATGTATTGTGTAACACGAAGTCCTATGAGTGTCATCTGATGAAGATCATCAAACGTTAATGATTAATTTTATCTCTATTTCTGCTTTTTGTGACTCCTCTCTTTCGCTGGAAAAATGGCTGTGTTTTTCTGTGACTAGGCAGTGACAAAACATAATCGTTTGGTGTCCTTTCGCTGTAAAGCCTTTTTGAAATTGGACACTGTGGTGGGATTAACAACAAGTTTATCTTTAAAAAATGGTGTAAAATACTTGTATGTTTGACGAATTTTAATTATGAGATTTTTGTTGTTTGAATTTGGCACCCTGCACTTTCACTGGCTGTTGTCATATCAATCCCAGTAGCGGGATTTCAGCCATAAGAAGTTCAAATAAAAAAGGAACCCTTGTCTGTATATTTCTTTTACAATAACCTGTTGCTGACGGAAGGTAAGTGTGAAATGTATGTACTAAGATAGAGAAGTTAACTTGGGTGTCGGCCCACGCAGAGCAGGGATGCACGATGAATGTGTGTGTGTGTCAGTGTACCAAACACTGCCCGCGGCCAGTGACAGACTTTTCCGTCACATTACCTTCCTCCTCTCCAGAAGCGACCAGGTTCGGGAGCCGGGATATACTTTTCAGGGAAGTCGGGAACCAATACACACAGTCAGTTAGGAAAGCATTGGCTAGCCTTTTCAAACAGAAATTTGCATCCTGCAGCACTAATTCCAAAATGTTTTGGAACACAGCAAAGTCCATGGAGAATAAAATTACCTCCTCCCAGGTGCCCACTGCACTGAGACTAGGAAACACTGTCACACTGATAAATCCACAATAATTGAGAATTTCAATAAGCATTTTTCTATGGCTGGCCATGCTTTCCACCTGGCTACCCCAAACCCGGCCAACAGCTCTGCACCCCCCGCAGCAACTGCCCCCCTCTCGCTTCTCAGCTGAAAAATCTGGATCCTTACAAATCAGCTGGGCTAGACAATCTGGAACCTCTCTTCCTAAAATTATCCACCTCAATTGTTGCAACCCCTATTTCTAGTCTGTTCAACCTCTTTTTCGTATCATCAAAGATTTCAAAAAATTGGAAAGTGGCCACTGTCATCTCCCTCTTCAAAGGGGGAGACACTCTAGACCCAAAATGTTATAGACCTATATCCATCCTGCCCTGCTTTTCAAAAGGCTTCGAAAGCCAAGTGAACAAACAGATCACCGACCATTTCGAATCCCACACAACCTTCTCCGCTATAAAATCTGGTTTCCGAGCTGGTCACCTCAGCCACGCTCACGGTCTTAAACAACATCATAACTGCCATCGATAAAAGACAGTACTGTGCAGCCGTCTTCATTGACCTGGCCAAAACTTTCAACTCTGTCAATCACCGTATTCTTATTGGCAGACTCAACAGCTTTGGTTTCTCTAATGACTGCCTCGCCTGGTTCACTAACTACTTCTCAGATAGAGTTCAGTGTGTCAAATCAGAGGCCCTGTTGTCCGGACCTCTGGCAGTCTCTATGGGGGTGCCACAGTGTTCAATTCTTGGGCCAACTCTTTTCTCTGTATATATCAATGATGTCGCTCTTGCTGCGGGTGATTCTTTCATCCACCTCTATGCAGGCAACACCATTCTGTATACATCTGGCCCTTCTTTGGCAAACCTCCAAATGAGCTTCAATGCCATACAACACTCCTTCTGTGGCCTCCAACTGCTCTTAAATGCTAGTAAAACTAAATTAATGCTCTTCAACCGTTCTGTGCCCGCCCGACTAGCATCACCACTCTGGACGGTTCCGACTTAGAATGTGTGGACACCTATAAATACATTGGTGTCTGGCTATACTGTAAACTCTCCCTCCAGACTGACATTAAGCATCTCCAATCCAAAGTTAAATCTAGAATCGGCTTACTATTTCACAACTAAACCTCCTTCACTCATGCCGCCAAACATAACATCGTAAAACTGACTATCCTACCGATCCTTGACTTCTGCGATGTCATTTACAAAATAGCCTCCAACACTCTACTCAGCAAATTAGATGCAGTCTATCACAGTGCCATCCGCTTTGTCACCAAAGCCCCATATACTACACACCACCGCGACCTGTATGCTCTCGTTGGCTGTTCCTCTCTACATATCCATCGCCAAACCCACTGGCTCCAGGTCATCTATAAGTCTATGCTAGGTAAAGCTCCGCCTTATCTCAGCTCACTGGTCACCATAGCAACACCCACCCGTTTGCTGCACTGAAAGTAAAGGGGCTGAATAATTTTGCAAGCCCAATTTTTCAGTTTTTGATTTGTTAAAAAAGTTTGAAATATCCAATAAATGTCGTTCCACTTCATGATTGTGTCCCACTTGTTGTTGATTCTTCACAAAAAATACAGTTTTATATCTTTATGTTTGAAGCCTGAAATGTGGCAAAAGGTCGCAAAGTTCAAGGGGGCCGAATACATTCGTAAGGCACTGTATGAAAACCAGCATGCTCGACCCCACTTCTGGCAGATTCCCCTCCATCTAGACGCCAAAAAAAAAACAGTGTTCTCAACAGGAACTGGTTAACAGGTGGGGTACTATTGCAATGATCGTCACCAATGCCCCTCCAAGCTTTCAGAGAGTGATGCAACTGGCTTTCCGTGGATTGCATTGGAGTATCAGCGTTATACATGGATGACATCATTGTTTAGAGAGCAGATTTTGAGCAGCATTTTCAACATCTCAGGTAAAGTGTTGGAATTGGTTCAGAGCAGCTGGATTGAGGTTGAACAGGAACAGGGTCTACAGGAAGCACAACAGACAGATCCTAATCTACAGAGTGGCTAACCGATGGACAGAAGCCATCTCAAAGGGAAATTTCTGGTTAGGGAATGTTTTAATCGTTGCTATGGGAACGACATCTTCAACGCACGTTCTAATGAACTCGCACACCGAATCAGCGTATTCGTCAATGTTGTTATCTGACGCAATACGAAACATGTCCCAGTCCACGTGATGGAAGCAGTCTTGGAGTGTGGAGTCAGCTTGGTCGATCCAGCGTTGGACAGACCTCAGCGTGGGAGCTTCTTTTTTTAGTTTTTGTCTGTAGGCAGGTATCAGCAAAATGGAGTCATGGTCAGCTTTTCCGAAAGGGGGGCGGGGCAGGGCCTTATATGCGTCGCGGAAGTTAGAGTAACAGTGATCCAAGATTTTCCACCCCTGGTTGCGCAATCGATATGCTGATAAAATTTAGGGAGTCTTGTTTTCAGATTAGCCTTGTTAAAATCCCCAGCAACAATGAATGCAGCCTCTGGATAAATGGTTTCCAGTCTGCAAAGAGTTAAATAAAGTTTGTTCAGAGCCATCGATGTGTCTGCTTGGGGGGGATATATACGGCTGTGATTATAATCGAAGAGAATTCTCTTGGTAGATAATGCGGTCTACATTTGATTGTGAGGAATTCTAAATCAGGTGAACAGAAGGATTTAAGTTCCTGTATGTTTATTTCATCGCACCATGCCTCGTTAGCCATAAGGCATACACCCCCACCCCTCTTCTTACCAGAAAGGTGTTTGTTTCTGTCGGCGCGATGCGTGGAGAAACCCGTTGGCTGCACCGCTTCGGATAGCGTCTCTCCAGTGAGCCATGTTTCCGTGAAGCACAGAACATTACAGTCTCTGATGTCCCTCTGGAATGCTACCCTTGCTCGGATTTCATCAACCTTGTTGTCAAGAGACTGGACATTGGCAAGAAGAATGCTAGGAAGTGGGGCACGATGTGCCGTCTCCGTGAATCCCAATGCTGGCTTGCTTCTGAAGCTAAGCAGGGTTGGTCCTGAATGGGAGACCAAATTCTGATGGAAGTGGTGTTGGAGAGCCAGTGAGAGGCACCCTTTCCTCTGATCCATTTTTTTTGTATATATATAAAAACGTCCCAACGCCCCATGGCAGTTTTTGGGGACATTGCCCTGTGTAGGGTGCCGTCTTTCGGATGGGACGTTAAATGGGTGTCCTGACTCTCTGTGGTCACTAAAGATCCCATGGCACTTATTGTGGTGTAACCCCGGTGTCCTGGCTAAATTCCCAATCTGGCCCTCATACCATCACAGTCAGCTAATCATCCCCAGTTTACAATTGGCTCATTCATCCCCTCTCCTCTGTAACTATTCCCCAGGTCATTGATGTAAATGAGAATGTGTTCTCAGTCAACTTACCTGGTAAAATAAAGGTTAAATTATATTAATACAAAAACTCAAAATTAAAGAAAAATCTCACCCATCTATCTACACACAAAACCCCATGATGACAGCGATTACATCTGTGAGTCTTTCTAGGTAAGTTTCTAAGGTCTCTGCACTGTAAGCTTTATAATTAATTTTAAGATCCTTCTATTGGTTTTTAAATCAATCCACGATTGTGCACCCAAATACATGTCAGACATGCTTTAAGTTATGTACCCTGTAGGTCCCTCAGGTCCTCTGGCAGTGGCCTTTTAACTCTCCCATAGCCTAGCACCAAGAGGCATGGAGAGGCAGCCTTTAGTTGCTATGCCCCCAGCCTCTGGAATAGCCAGAGAACCTGAGAGGGGCCGAAACTGTGGACATTTAAAAAAACATTTTTAGCTTTTCTTTTCCTTAGGGTGATTTTAAGTCATTCAGTTATTGTCACTCTTTTGTTTTTTATTCTCTTATGTTTGTTGTGTAGTTAATATTTCAGTTTTTATTTTATTTTTTGTATTTTCCAGTGAAGCACGTTGTGCTACATTCCATGTCTGGAATGTGTTGTACGAATAAATCTTCATTTGAAGAACTTTTCTCACCTGGATTGTACAATATTTGAAAATTATTATTAATTTAGAAACTTTGTCAAGTTGGTTGTTCATCATTGCTGGACAGCCATTTAAGTCTTTCCATAGATTTTCATGCCGATTTTAAGTCAAAACTATAACTAAGCCACTCAGTAACATTTAATGTTGTCATGGTAAGCAACTCCAGAGGATATTTGGCCTTGTCTTTTAGCTTATTGTCCTGTTGAAAGATGAATGTGTCCCAGCGTCTGTTGGAGTGCAAACTTAAGAATGCAGAGCACCGCTTTATTATAGACAGACGTCTCCCCATCTTAGCTACTACTGCATCAAAATGTTTTGACCATGACAGTTTGCAATCTAGGGTTACTCCAATCCGTTTAGTCATCTCAACTTGCTCAATTTCCACATAATTTACTACAAGATTTAGTTGAGCTGTAGGGTTTAGTGAGTGTTTTGTTCCAAATACAATGCTTTTAGTTTTATTCCTTGCCACCCACTCTGAAACAAACTGATGTTGAGTGTTGCAGTCATTTCAGTCGCTGTAGTAGCTGACGTGTATAGTGTTGAGTCATCCGCATACATAGACACTCAGGCTGTGGCACTTCATTAGTAAACATTTTAAAAAGCAAGAGGGCTAAACAGAAACCCTGGGGAATTCCTGATTCTAACTGGATTATGTTTGAGAGGTGTCCATTAAAGAACATACAACACTCCTTCCGTGGCCTCCAACTGCTCTTAAACGCTAGTAAAACCAAATGCATGCTTTTCAACCGATCGCTGCCTGCACCCGCATGCCCGACTAGCATCACCACCCTGGATGGTTCCGACCTTGAATATGTGGACATCTATAAGTACCTAGGTGTCTGGCTAGACTGTAAACTCTCCTTCCAGACTCATATCAAACGTCTCCAATCGAAAATCAAATCAAGAGTCGGCTTTCTATTCCGCAACAAAGCCTCCTTCACTCACGCCGCCAAACTTACCCTAGTAAAACTGACTATCCTACCGATCCTCGACTTCGGCGATGTCATCTACAAAATTGCTTCCAACACTCTACTCAGCAAACTGGATGTAGTTTATCACAGTGCCATCCGTTTTGTCACTAAAGCACCTTATACCACCCACCACTGCGACTTGTATGCTCTAGTCGGCTGGCCCTCGCTACATATTCGTCGCCAGACCCACTGGCTCCAGGTCATCTAAGAGTCCATGCTAGGTAAAGCTCCTCCTTATCTCAGTTCACTGGTCACGATGGCAACACCCACCGGTAGCACGCGCTCCAGCAGGTGTATCTCACTGATCATCCCTAAAGCCAACACCTCATTTGGCCGCCTTTCGTTCCAGTACTCTGCTGCCTGTGACTGGAACGAATTGCAAAAATCCCTGAAGTTGGAGACTTTTATCTCCCTCACCAACTTCAAACATCTGCTATCTGAGCAGCTAACCGATCGCTGCAGCTGTACATAGTCTATTGGTAAATAGCCCACCCATTTTCACCTACCTCATCCCCATACTGTTTTAATTTATTTACTTTTCTGCTCTTTTGCACACCAATATCTCTACCTGTACATGACCATCTGATCATTTATCACTCCAGTGTTAATCTGCAAAATTGTAATTATTCGCCTACCTCCTCATGCCTTTTGCACACAATGTATATAGACTCCCCTTTTTTTCTACTGTGTTATTGACTTGTTAATTGTTTACTCCATGTGTAACTCTGTGTTGTCTGTTCACACTGCTATGCTTTATCTTGGCCAGGTCGCAGTTGCAAATGAGAACTTGTTCTCAACTAGCCTACCTGGTTAAGTAAAGGTGAAATAAAAAATAAAAAACACCCTCTATGTTCTGTTAGACAAGTACCTCTTTATCCACATCATAGCAGGGGGTGTAAACCCATAACACATATGTTTTTCCAGCAGCAGACTATGATCGATAATGTCAAAAGCTGCAATGAAGTCTAACAAGACAGCCTCCACAATCATTTTATCATCAATATCTCTCAGCCAATCATCAGTCATCTGTGTAAGTGCTGTGCTTGTTGAGTGTCCATCCCTATAAGCAAGCTGAAAGTCTGTTGTCAATTTGTTTATTGTGAAATAGCATTGTATCTGGTCAAACACCATGTTTTCTAGAAGTGTATTAATGGTTGGTAACAGGCTGATTGGTCGGCTATTTGAGCCAGTAAATGGGGTTTTACTATTCTTAGGTAGCGGAATGACTTTAGCTTCCTTCAAGATCTGAGGGCACACACTCTCTAGAAGGCTTAAATTGAAGATATGGCAAATAGGAGTGGCAATATCATCCGCATTTATACTCAGTCATTTTCCACCCAGATTGTCAGACCCCGGTGGTTGGTCATTGTTGATAGACAACAATACATTTTTCACCTCTTCCACACTGACTTTACTGAATTCAAATGTACAATTCTTGTCCTTCATAATTTGGTCAGATATACTTGGATGTGTAGTGTCAGTGTTTGTTGCTGGCATGTCATCCCCAAGTTTGCTTATCTTGCCAATGAAAAAGTCATTAAAATAGTTGGCAATATCAGTGGACTTTGTGATGAATGAGCCATCTGATTCAACGAATGATGGAGCCGAGTTGGCTTTTTAGTAGCATTATTTATATAATTTCTTTGTTTCATAGCATAGTTTCTCTTTTTATTTAGATTATTCACATGATTTCTTAATTTGCAGTACGTTTGCCAATCAGTTGGGCTGCCAGACTTAATTGCCATACCTTTTGCCTCATCCCTCTCAATAGTTTCTGAAGGCACTGTAGTTTTGATGAATGTATTTACATTTTGAAAACACATTTACTGGTCAGAGGTAAGAGTTCGGTGCCTTGTGAAGTCTGTTTTGAAAATTGACAACATTGTTAAAAAAATGCTTGTACCCGATTGAGAAAAAGTGAAGGTCAGAATAGACACACTTATGCCACACCTCAATTTCTGTGATATCCACCCCAAAATAAACAGAGACCACTTAAAAGACTGATTAAAAACTAGAGGCTCCATGAGATACTAGATATTACACAGTACTGCCTGCCAAACAGAAACCCTCTGCACTTTAACAGGTCCATGCTCTTTGAGCTCTGCAGGATAACATGTCGTCAGCTGATTCAACTACTCATTATATGAACAAAGATAAACGCAACATGAGCTAGAATCAAAAATCCCAGAAATGTTCCACATGCACAAAAAGCTTCTTTTGATTTATGCACAAATGTTTACCTCCCTGTTAGTGAATATTTCTCCTTTATCAAGATAATCCATCCACCTGACAGGTGTTGCATATCAAGAAGCTGATAAAACAGCATGATCACTACACAGGTGCACCTTGTCCCGGGGACAATAAAAGGCCACTAAAATGTGCAGTTTTGTTACATAGCACAATGCCACAGATGTCTAAAGTTGAGCGAGAGTGCAAATGGCATTCTGACTGCAGAAATGTCCACCAGAGAATTGGTTGCCAGAGAATTGAATGTTCATTTATTTACCATAAACCGCTTCCATCGTTGTTTTAGAAAACTTGGCAGTACGTCCAACCGGCCTCACAACATTTTTATTTATATAACCTTTAACCAGGCAATGTTTTTATTTACAATGATGGCCTAGGAACAGTGGGTTAACTGCCTTGTTCAGGGGCAGAATGACAGATTTTTACCTTGTCAGCTCGGGGATTCAATCGAGCAAACTTTCGGTTACTGGCCCAACACTAACTTCTAGGCTACCTGCCGCCCCAGCCAACCACATGTAACCACGCCAGCTCAGGTCCTCCACATCCGGCTTCTTCATCTTCGTCTCAGGGAAGCTCATCTGCGTGCTCGGCGTCCTCATCCGAATCGTGACATGACTGCAGTTCAGCATCATCGAGCAGTTTGCCAATGTTGTTAACAGAGTGCACCATGGTGGCGGTGGGGTTATGGTATGGGCGATATCCTAAGGCCTATTGTCATGTCATTTATCTGCCTCCGTCACCTCATGTTTCTGCATGATAATGCATGGCCCCATGTCGCAAGGATCTGTACATATTTCTTGGAGGGTTTCTTGGAGCTGAAAATGTCCCAGTTCTTTCATGGCTTGCATACTCACCAGACATGTCACCCATTGAGCATGTTTGGAACGCTTTGGATCGATGTGTACACCAGTGTGTTTCAGTTCCTGCCAATATCCAGCAACTTCGCATTGGTTTTGAAGCGGAGTGGAACAACATTCCACAGGTCACAATCAACAGCCTGATCAACTCTATGCGAAGGAGATGTGTCGCTCTGCACGAGGCAAACAGTGGTCACACCAGATACTGACTGGTTTTCTGATCCACATCCCTACCTTTTTTTTCGGTATCTGTGACCAACACATGCATATCGGTATTCCCAGTCATGTGAAATTCATAGATTTGATCCTAATGAATATTTTTAAATTGACTGATTTCCTTAAAGTGTACCTCAGTAAAATCCTTGAAATTGTTGCGTTTATATTGTTGTTCAGTTCAGTGTATAATTGAGTGGAAAATATTCACTAAACTATAACTGACAACAATTGCTGACACAATCATTTTCTCAGTCTGCGTTTAATGACTGAGTTAAACATTGATATGATAGCTATTTACTGTATTGTATCTCAAATGTAAATAAAAACTAAAACTCACACAGGTGATATAAGTCTGCAGTAAGAAACGCTAGGCCTCCTGCAGCTCCTGGATCAAATGACCACAGATGAAATGTTTCACTGCTGCTGTTCCATCACTGTCAACCCCAGTCAGACCTGTTAAATACCTGTTAAACTATAGTCCTAGTGAATGATTGACTAGATATAATCTTTCACCTCACCTGGGAGTGGCTGAGCCATCAATAAAGTCAATCTTTGGTACTTACCTGCTGTAGTCTTCCTGTAGGTCTCCTCATGCACTCTGTAGATAGTGTGTCATAGTGGCAGGGCTATTCTTCGGAATTGTGTCCTGTTAGTAATGTGAGAAAGAGGCCTTACTGTCTGTCAGACGTGTGTTTAAGTGCATGATATCAGTCATTATATCTTCCCTCTGGCATTAACCGTATCAGTGGATAGTTAAATATTACACTGGAATGTGTTGTGCATTGGTCACAGACGCACACACACGTGCGCCCACACATACACTCTGTTCTATTAATTTGCTATAAAGCAACATACAGAGATGCAGTGTATAGGGCGATGTAACACTCCTTCAAACTTTTGGAAAATTACCTGAACCTTGATAGTGGCTATGATGTCCTTAATGTTTTGGGGTAATAAAGTCTATTCCTCTAAATGTATCAAACCATACAGTGGGGCAAAAAAGTATTTAGTCAGCCACCAATTGTGCAAGTTCTCCTTCTTAAAAATATGAGAGAGGCCTGTAATTTTCATCATAGGTACAGACAAAATGAGAAAAAAAATCCAGATAATCACATTGTAGGATTTTTAATGAATTTATTTGCAAATTATGGTAGAAAATAAGTATTCATCTTTTTAAGTGGGAGAACTTGCACAATTGGTGGCTGACGAAATACTTTTTTGCCCCACTGTATATATATACCGATATCAATATCTATATATATATACACACACAGACATAGGCTGTGGTCGTTCTCATACAAACAAACAGACCCTCACTCACAATGACTAGCTAACGTGTACTTTACCCATTTCATTACATCTTTATATATTGCAAATAAAATGTAAAAACAGGTATAATAAACATATATATAGAGTACAGTGAACATAAAGTGCTGTTCCATTTCACTTTGGCCATTATTGTGGGCCTGCCTCAAATAGGCTATTTCACGTGGGGGTGGGGTGGAGCAGCAGCTGGTAGACCATGCTCCCTCTAATGTAGACTGATTGGAGGAAGCATGCTGGCTGTGTTGAGATGTATAGGTTTGCATTCTACACATTCTACACCATACCATTTTTATATACACTGCTCAAAAAAATAAAGGACAACACAATGTAACTCCAAGTCAATCACACTTCTGTGAAATCAAACTTTCCACTTAGAAAGCAACACTGATTGACAATACATTTCACATGCTGTTGTGCAAATGGAATAGACAACAGGTGGAAATTATAGGCATTTAGCAAGACACCCCCAATAAAGGAGTGGTACTGCAGGTGGGGACCACAGACCACTTCTCAGTTCCTATGCTTCCTGGCTGATGTTTTAGTCATTTTTGAATGCTAGCGGTGCTTTCACTCTAGTGGTAGCATGAGACGGAGTCTACAACCCACACAAGTGGCTCAGGTAGTGCAGGTCATCCAGGATGGCACATCAATGCGAGATATGGCAAGAAGGTTTGCTGTGTCTGTCAGCGTAGTGTCCAGAGCATGGACGCTCTACCAGGAGACAGGACAGTACATCAGGAGACGTGGAGGAGGCCGTAGGAGGGCAACAACCCAGCAGCAGGACCGCTACCTCCGCCTTTGTGCAAGGAGGAGCACTGCAAGAGCCCTGCAAAATGACCTCCAGCAGGCCACAAATGTGCATGTGTCTGCTCAAACGGTCAGAAACAGACTCCATGAGGGTGGTATGAGGGTCCGACGTCCACAGGTGAGGGTTGTGCTTGCAGCCCAACACCGTGCAGGACGTTTGGCATTGGCCAGAGAACACCAAGATCGGCAAATTCGCCACTGGCGCACTGTGCTCTTCACAGATGAAAGCAGGTTCACACTGAGCATGTGACAGACGTGACAGTCTGGAGACGCTGTGGAGAACGTTCTGCTGCCTGCAACATCCTTCAGCATGACCGGTTTGGCGGTGGGTCAGTCATAGTGTGGGGTGGCATTTCTTTGGGGGGCTGCACAGCCCTCCAAGTGCTCGCCAGAGGTAGCCTGACTGCCATTAGGTACCGAGATGAGATCCTCAGACCCCTTGTGAGACCATATGATGGTGTGTGTCAGCAGTTCCTGCAAGAGGAAGGCATTGATGCTATGGACTGGCCCGCCCGTTCCCCAGACCTGAATCCAATTGATCACATCTGGGACATCATGTCTCGCTCCATCCACCAATGCCACGTTGCACCACAGACTGTCCAGGAGTTGGCGGATGCTTTAGTCCAGGTCATCAAACCCATGAACTTCAGTTTTTGAAAATGATGCAATTGAAGTTGGCAACCATGCCAATTCTGTTCTATAAATGTACGAACAGGGCTGAACACGTTCTTCAGATTACAAGAGCAAATGATTCAGCACATCTCTGTTTCCTGCTGAGAATTTCAACATTCTGGAAAGTTGGAGATGGGTCATTGCAAAAAAATTTAATAGAGAAGCTCTACCACTGAGCTACATACCCTTTCTGGGAATGGAAAAAAAAATCTTATTTTTTTAATTTCACCTTTATTTAACCAGGTAAGCTAAGTGAGAACAAGTTTTCATTTACAACTGCAACCTGGCCAAGATAAAGCAAAGCAGCGCAACACAAACAACAACACAGAGTTACAGATGGAATAAACAAGCGTACAGTCAATAACACAATAGAAGAAAAAAAAGAAAGTCTATACAGTGCGTGCAAATGGAGGTAAGGCTATAAATAGGCCATAGTAGCGAAGTAATTACAATTTAGCACATTAACACTGGAGTGATAGATGAGCAGATGATGATGTGCAGGTAGAAATACTGGTGTGCAAAGAGCAGAAAGTGAATTAAAACAATATCGGGATGAGGTAGGTTGATTGGGTGGGCTATTTACAGATGGGCTATGTACAGTTGCAGCGATCAGTTAGCTTCTCAGATAGCCGATGTTTAAAGTTAGCAGTGTTGCCAACACCTCAGTAAGGAAAGTAGCTATTGGCTGTCCTAAAGTCGCTAGAAGTTGCTAAATGATGTCATCACCTAATTTGCATAATTGTCCATGTGCATGTAATTGTGATGGACACTGTAGGAGTGAGGAATAACATCGTGGAAGAGACAAAAATTGAGTAAAAAACACCCTAAATATGTTTAGAACTACAAATGAACTTTCTTCTGTCGATACCTGGCGGAGCTACTTAGTTTTTCATTGCATTTTTTATTTTATAATTGGTTTTGTGTTTTTCAGTTTAGTTTTCTTAATTTGGTTTGATTTTTAACCTTATGGTCCACTTAGGAGCCTACAACAAGTCACAGTAAAACATTAAACATTTAAATAAAAAGATATGGTATACAATCTACATTAACAATCTAAATGGACCAAAAAGAGACAATAGAAAAAACTGTCAATGGCAATGTGAGAAAATTACAGTAACTAGTCTGACTCTAATTCAGGTGAGTTGTTTAAAAAAAAATGTAAACCAGGGCGGGATCAGCCAGCGGCGGCTTCCCGCATGTGCGATTAATTTGCAGTCTGGACGTACAGGGGTGGAACATCTTCTGCTCTGACTGCAGCTGGGAGGGACTGCTGCGCCATGACTGGGCCGCCTTTGAGTGTTCTGGCACGGGAATGGGGCCCACGCCAGCACCCGCTGCTTGTTGAGAAGAGTAAGAA
>NC_088242.1:101724856-101734856 GCF_036934945.1 Oncorhynchus masou masou
AGAGTTTTAACCTGTTCCTGCTGATTAACATTCCATACCACCCAGGTCTGGGTATGGGATGGAGATGAAAATGCAGAGGCCACCTTAACACTCTGCCTCTGCTCCGTTCCCTCAATCACCCTGGTCAGGGTATGATGTGGGGAAGGTTAGGAGGGTTTGTGTTTCCCAAAAGGAGCCCTTCCCTATGTCAATCTTATGAGGATATGACCGGGTCTCTGGGTCCTCTGGTATGGTGGGGGTAAGCTGTGCGACGATCCTATGATGAGACTAGGTTGCCGGTCGAAACTCTTATTCGGCCGGACCCTCTGTGCGTCTCTTTCAAAAAATGTAGAGGGTCTATGAAGATAACTATGCCCCGTCGAAATTGTTTGGGCTTGTATTGTGATGAAGTAGGGGGTCTGAGTAGCCATCAGAGTGCCCAGGGTCATCGCTGTCCTGTAGATCTTCCGTGTGTGTGTCCCTGTGTAAAACTGAAAGTAAGGAGAGAAAAAGTACAAAGGAAATTGAGTAGCCAAAGGAGATACCCCCGAAGTCCGTGTGGAACCTGCCTTCCTTACAGCATCACAACGGATCTAGGGGCAGCCCAGCCACGACGCGTTTCTGCCTTACTCGGCTTCATCAGGTGGCAGGGAGGAGAGAAGAAAAGTGCAGAATAAAAGTGCACTTGGTCGTAGTACGGTAAAAAGGCCGTATTTTGGACCAGAAAAAATAGTGTGTGTGTGTGGGTATATGTGTAGTTGAGGCTCGATGGTCTGGAGGTCTATGAAGGTCTGTTGAAGAAAAAAT
The DNA here is from genome assembly GCF_036934945.1 of Oncorhynchus masou masou. Classification (NCBI taxonomy): domain Eukaryota; kingdom Metazoa; phylum Chordata; class Actinopteri; order Salmoniformes; family Salmonidae; genus Oncorhynchus; species Oncorhynchus masou. Next base: position 101,725,643 of record NC_088242.1, read on the forward strand.
GCCAAAAAGGGCGTTGATTCTCTGGAGGATGGGTTCTGTGATGTGGGGGTACCTAGATTTTAGGGGAGAAATCGCAAGGATTTAAAAACGGCTCGGAGTGGTCCAGATTCGGGGTGTAGCATAAAGCTATTCAGGGGCCTTTTGTTCAAAAAGGAGTAGAGGGATATTCGTGGGGAGTGTGGAGTACCAGCTGGCGGCTTGGTCCAGGTGAGGTGTATCCATGGTGTAGCATAGAGCTGGGGTCTGGTCTTTCAGTAGGAGTAGTCATCTTGGGTGCAGTTCTTTGGTAGAGGTCCAGCTTGTATCTTCTCCAGGTGAAGTGTCTTCAAGAGGTGTTCAGGTAGAATGGTACTGATGCTGAGGGATGTTCCTCTTTTATAGGAATTGAGGGGTGTGGTTTTGCCAGGTCTCGAATCCTATTGGTGCATGAGGTGTGCATGCGGTGTTCACGTGAGAGACACGACCGTGGCTTGTCCAATGAGATCGCTTGGCTTTTGGGGAGAGGCGTCTAGTAGTCTGTTATGTGATGGGAAGGCCTCCGTCGTTGATTCCTATGGGGAATTGTATAGGAGAAGTAGACACTTTGCTTTTGGGGTGCTGTTTGGGTTGTGGGTGTCCGAGGGGTACCAGGTGAATTTTAAGTAAGACTAGAAGTCCTGGGGGTCAAGAGGAGCCATTCGTGGAGTTCCTGTGATGTGTAGAAGTATGATAGATCCTCCTGTGAAAAGTGTGTGTTTGACCCCTGTGTCTCCATTGACTTGTGTGTTAACGTTGGGAGCGGTCTGCTCTGGTAGGAGGTTTGGGGTTGGAAATACCCAAAGGTGAGGTTCTGTGGGTCCAGGAGAGGTAGAGGGTAGAGTGGACATCTGTGGGTTCCTGTAGAATTTTTAGTTGGGGTTCTGGGTGACCCATAGGTCCGGTTATAGGTCTTTGAATGTGGTTGAGTTCTTTTTTCCTCCGATTTTTGTCGAGTCACGTTTACTCATATGTAGTAAGGTGCGATGTGTAGGGAGAAGTAGTAGTTGTGTTTTTGGTCTTTTAGTGGTGTTAGAGGGCTTGAACCTTGTTTCTTTGTTGAAGGATAGTTGCAGGTAGGGTTACTAGGGGGTGTTCCTTATTTCTCGGGTCGAGAATGGTGCTGTTTTTATCTTTTCTAGTTGGCGCTTGTTAGCGGAGTTTTAGCTTTGGTCGCGTTCCTGTCCACTTGGGTTCCCGGATATGCGGTAGATTTGGCTGTTTTGCGGTGTTCAAGTCCACTTGGATTATGGGATGTACGGATCCGAAAAAACTTTTTTATGCTGTTTCCATTGATGTGTGTCCTCCGGAGTAGATGCAACCTGTCCTGTGAGGGATACTTTACCTGGGGGGGGGGAGTCCGGTGTTGAATATTGATGTTTACTCCTGTGAGAGAGGTTTTTGATCCAGATGGATGATTTTAGGTGGTTCCTTTTTGGTTGTCCCATGTATGTACCTGTGATGTACAGTTGACAGGCATTCCTGGTTCAGGCTTGTAGTGTGGGTGGGTCTCCTATGGGTGGGGGTCTTACCTGAGTTTTTGGTTTGTTTGTGTATGGTGCAGAGGTGTGAGTGGGGTGGACCTATTTTATAATTTTGTTTCTTTTTGCTCCTAAGTTGGAAATACGGTCGTCAGGGTTTCTGTGGGAGGGTATGAGTCTGTTTCCACTGTATCAGGGTGGTGATGTCTTGTTCTTTGGTGAAAAAAAATGGGGGTTGCCTCTTAGTTGAAAAAAATAGAGGTGATGTATATCTGAAGGTCAGGGGCTGGTTGTAGAGTTCTTGGTCTTTTGATGAAAAAAAATCTTGGTTTTGATGGTGTAGAAGGCTTGGGGTAGGTGGTTCTTGAGTTCTTCATCGTTCTAGTTGTATCTCAGGAGAAAAGGTGTGTGTTGGTGGAGGTCTCAGGAGTGATGTCCTTCAGAGATTGGTAGAGTTATTTTAGGTTGTATTAAATCTAATGATTATTTTTAACCTGTTCACCATCAAACCATTTCCCAAAGGAGTATACTGGGCGTAAAATCAACACCCCTAGAAAAAGCCTGATTTGAGATGATCCCGGGTAATTTAAAGGGATAAAAATTCCTTGGCTTGCTGCGTCCAGATCCCCCGTCAGGCAATGCAGCGGTGACTGGCTAGTGTTTGGTTGTCTAGTTTTGAGTCGGTTGATCCACTTCCATCTCTGACACGTGGAAGCCGAAGGGGGGGAAGGGAGGGGTGTGCACTCCACACATATGCGCGCGGTCCGGGTGGGTCCGGGCGCGGCCGGCCAAGGTTGTAGGCCCCATGGTTGCCCACTTGTAGATTAACCCGTTGGTTGGGTTAAAAGGCTGTCTGTCAGTAGGTTTTAGGGTTAGGTATAGTTTTTAGAGTGGTTAAGGTTAGGTTTAAGGTTAGGGTAAGGAATAGTTTTTTTAAGGTTAGGTTTAGGTAAGGTTTTTTAGAGTGGTTAAGGTTAGGGTTAGGTTTAGGTATAGTTTTTCAGAATGGTTAAGGTTTAAGTTAAGGTAGGTCTGTCAACTCAACTTAGGATCAGGCAAAACCCTTGAGTTGCGTACCTTATGCAGGTCCGGTCCTCGGTTGGTTGCCATGTGTCCATGTCGAGTGTCTAGGTCCGCTATGTCAACGGAAGTGGAAAGCATAGTGCAACCTAGGAGTTTACTCTCTGTCGGATCCTTCTTTTTTAGCTCCACGTTGTCTATGTATTTACTTCAGTGTTCGTCAGTCTTTGGTCCTGGATGTTTTCAATCATGTTGTGTAATTCAGGGGTTATTCCCTTCCAGGATCCTAACTCTGAATCAGCCCATGTCTAGTCGAATCCAGCTGGTCTGTATGGGTATACTCGGCGTAGGATCAGGCAAAACCGTCGAGTTGCGTACCTTATGCAGGTCCGGGCCTCAGTTGGTTGCCATGTGTCCCTGTCAAGTGGTCAGTCTTTAAACTACCAGTGGTTTGAGCAGACAAAAACCCAGAAGGCGAGCCCTCTATACGGTTGTCATGCATCCGCCCTTGGAGTTTCGTCCTGTGTTTCGGTAGGTGTATGGAGGGTTTAGAAACCGGCAAACCTTCTCTGGCTTACGTATAAAACGTCCGGCAGTAGTAGAAGTTAATTGGGTGTTTCCATCCCCACCATCTCAGTCGTAGGTAATTCAGTGGTTTTGGGTAATAGTGACCAGTGGAGTTACTCCCTTCCAGGATCGTAATGTTTCCAAAGGTATATCATCCCTAGACAGTGAATTTTTTCTAGTCCAGGTAAAAAAAGGTGGATCGGTTGTCCAGGCTAAGTACGGCAGGGTAAGGGATCCCCCATGGGAAATTATTCCGAGGGATCCAATTCTCCGCCAGACATTATCTGGGCACCCCAGGGATTACACGGCCGACGCGGTCCTCCAGCCGCAGCGCCATACCCGAAAGCCCCACTTTTCGAGGACTTAACTGCCCCAACCCGCTAGGATCACCCACGCGCTACTGAACATACTGCCAATCCAATTCTAAACTGGGGTAGATAGTCGTCCAGCGCGTTACGTGAGTCTCCCGAGTGTAATGGGGTTGGGAGGGTTGAGCCGATTGGTCTGCCAACAGAACCCGAGAGGTCCCGAAGGAGTCCGGTCTATCCATATCCTCCTGTCTTCTTGCTTGGTGTATGGAAGGGCGTAATTGCTTAGGATCGTATCGCTGCGGGGGGAGTCGCCAAGGTCGGGGTCCCCAGAGTAGTTGGAGAAAAAGGTTCTCGTCCGTTGGGGGTGCTGGTGGGTGTCTCCAAAAAATATTTTTAGAGGGATGGTAGGTTGGTGAGGGTTTTTTGTTTAAATTTGGTCTATTTGTGTACTATTTTATTGTTTCTATCCGTAAAGGGTCCATGGTCATGGTAACTCTTACTTCCAGAAACAAAAAAGAATTATATAAATATAAATATTTAATATAATTTTTTTTTTTTTTTTTAATATATAATGTGTAAGTAAAAGTAACTAAAGCTAAATATTTTTTTGAGAGTCCGTGGTCATGGTAACTCTATGGTTCTATTTGAAAAACTATTTTTTGTGGTCTTGATGACCCCCTAACTTTTGTATGGGATATGGGGTGTGTAAGGTGGCTGGTCTGTAGGTGCAGTGTCTGTCCGGACGTTCCTCCGCTGTACTGAGAGTCTCAGTGGTGGTCCAGCCGTAGTGGTGGGGGCCTGATCTTCCATTCAGTATTTTTATTCCTGTGTTTTCGGTCCTGCTCTTGACGCGTTGATCCAATGATGCTGGGTTGGTGAGGGTATTGCTTTTTAGCTAGGTGTGTTGTTGGGCCGAATGTCGTGGATGAGTCCAGTCCTTGGGATATCTGTAGGTGGACTTTGTAGCGGAGCTGGGTTCTATTAGTGGATGGTTTGGGAGGGTATGGGACAGGAAGGAAAGTACAGAGGTCACCTCAACACTCTGTCTCTGCTTCGTGCCGTCCAGAAGGAGTCCGTTCCTATGTCAGCCTTGTGATGGTGTGACAGGGTCTCTGGGTCCCCTGGTATGGTGGGGGTAGGTTGTTTTCTTTGAAGGGTTTATTTGTCTTTGGTTCTTAGTTGATCTTGGGTTGGTGAGATCAGGTTGTCCTGTGTGGTTGGAGTAGGCGGGAGCCTGTAGTGCCATTAGTTGAAGCCTGAACAGGGGTCTCTGTGTGAGGTGAAGTCGGCGTACCAATGATGAGACTGGGCTGCCGGTCAACGCTTTTTATCTGCTGGCCCTTCTGTGCGTTTCTTCTTTCAGTTGTTATGGGAGGTTTGGTGTCTAGAGGGTCCAGGAGTACCACGGTGTGGGATTAGCTGTGGGTCTAGTTTTCAACTGGGGGATTCAGCCTGTGGTTCTATCCAGCAATCCCATGTTTAGATGGTGTTGACTGGGAAGAGAGTATGGAGGTAGGTAGTAACAGAGTTATAACCTGTTCCTACTGATTAACATTCCATACCACCCAGGTCTGGGTATGGGATGGAGATGAAAGTGCAGAGGTCACTTCAACACTCTGCCTCTGCTCCGTTTCCTTAATCCCCCTGGTCAGGGTGTGATGTGGAGGGTTTGCGTCGTCCGAAAGGAGTCCGTTCCTATGTCAGTCTTATAAGGATAGGACAGGGTCTCTGGGTCCCCTGGTATGGTGGGGTAAGCTGTTTTCTTTGAGGGGTTTCTTCGTCTTTGGTTCTTAGTTGATCTTGGGTTGGTGAGATCGGGTTGTCCTTTGTGGTTGGAGTAGGTGGGAGCCTGTAGTGCCGTTAGTTGAAGCCTGAACAGGGGTCTCTGTGTGAGGTGAAGTCGGCGTTCCAATGATGAGACTGGGCTGCCGGTCAACGCTTTTTATCTGTTGGTCCTTCTGTGCGTTTCTTCTTCCAGTTGTTATGGGAGGTTTGGTGTCTAGAGGGTCCAGGAGTCACACGGTGTGGGATAGGCTGTGGGTCTAGTGGTCAACTGGGGGATTCAGCCTGTGGTTCTATCCAGCAATCCATGTTTAGATGGGGTTGACTGGGAAGAGAGTATGGAGCTAAGTAGTAACAGAGTTTTAACCTGTTCCTGCTGATTAACATTCCATACCACCCAGGTCTGGGTATGGGATGGAGATGAAAATGCAGAGGCCACCTTAACACTCTGCCTCTGCTCCGTTCCCTCAATCACCCTGGTCAGGGTATGATGTGGGGGAAGGTTAGGAGGGTTTGTGTTTCCCAAAAGGAGCCCTTCCCTATGTCAATCTTATGAGGATATGACCGGGTCTCTGGGTCCTCTGGTATGGTGGGGTAAGCTGTGCGACGATCCTATGATGAGACTAGGTTGCCGGTCGAAACTCTTATTCGGCCGGACCCTCTGTGCGTCTCTTTCAAAAAATGTAGAGGGTCTATGAAGATAACTATGCCCCGTCGAAATTGTTTGGGCTTGTATTGTGATGAAGTAGGGGGTCTGAGTAGCCATCAGAGTGCCCAGGGTCATCGCTGTCCTGTAGATCTTCCGTGTGTGTGTCCCTGTGTAAAACTGAAAGTAAGGAGAGAGAAAAGTACAAAGGAAATTGAGTAGCCAAAAGGAGATACCCCCGAAGTCCGTGTGGAACCTGCCTTCCTTACAGCATCACAACGGATCTAGGGGCAGCCCAGCCACGACGCGTTTCTGCCTTACTCGGCTTCATCAGGTGGCAGGGAGGAGAAAGAAAAGTGCAGAATAAAAGTGCACTTGGTCGTAGTACGGTAAAAAGGCCGTATTTTGGACCAGAAAAAATAGTGTGTGTGTGTGGGTATATGTGTAGTTGAGGCTCGATGGTCTGGAGGTCTATGAAGGTCTGTTGAAGAAAAAATGCCAAAAAGGGCGTTGATTCTCTGGAGGATGGGTTCTGTGATGTGGGGGTACCTAGATTTTAGGGGAGAAATCGCAAGGATTTAAAAACGGCTCGGAGTGGTCCAGATTCGGGGTGTAGCATAAAGCTATTCAGGGGCCTTTTGTTCAAAAAGGAGTAGAGGGATATTCGTGGGGAGTGTGGAGTACCAGCTGGCGGCTTGGTCCAGGTGAGGTGTATCCATGGTGTAGCATAGAGCTGGGGTCTGGTCTTTCAGTAGGAGTAGTCATCTTGGGTGCAGTTCTTTGGTAGAGGTCCAGCTTGTATCTTCTCCAGGTGAAGTGTCTTCAAGAGGTGTTCAGGTAGAATGGTACTGATGCTGAGGGATGTTCCTCTTTTATAGGAATTGAGGGGGTGTGGTTTTGCCAGGTCTCGAATCCTATTGGTGCATGAGGTGTGCATGCGGTGTTCACGTGAGAGACACGACCGTGGCTTGTCCAATGAGATCGCTTGGCTTTTGGGGAGAGGCGTCTAGTAGTCTGTTATGTGATGGGAAGGCCTCCGTCGTTGATTCCTATGGGGAATTGTATAGGAGAAGTAGACACTTTGCTTTTGGGGTGCTGTTTGGGTTGTGGGTGTCCGAGCGGTACCAGGTGAATTTTAAGTAAGACTAGAAGTCCTGGGGGTCAAGAGGAGCCATTCGTGGAGTTCCTGTGATGTGTAGAAGTATGATAGATCCTCCTGTGAAAAGTGTGTGTTTGACCCCTGTGTCTCCATTGACTTGTGTGTTAACGTTGGGAGCGGTCTGCTCTGGTAGGAGGTTTGGGGTTGGAAATACCCAAAGGTGAGGTTCTGTGGGTCCAGGAGAGGTAGAGGGTAGAGTGGACATCTGTGGGTTCCTGTAGAATTTTTAGTTGGGGTTCTGGGTGACCCATAGGTCCGGTTATAGGTCTTTGAATGTGGTTGAGTTCTTTTTTTCCTCCGATTTTTGTCGAGTCACGTTTACTCATATGTAGTAAGGTGCGATGTGTAGGGAGAAGTAGTAGTTGTGTTTTTTGGTCTTTTAGTGGTGTTAGAGGGCTTGAACCTTGTTTCTTTGTTGAAGGATAGTTGCAGGTAGGGTTACTAGGGGGTGTTCCTTATTTCTCGGGTCGAGAATGGTGCTGTTTTTATCTTTTCTAGTTGGCGCTTGTTAGCGGAGTTTTAGCTTTGGTCGCGTTCCTGTCCACTTGGGTTCCCGGATATGCGGTAGATTTGGCTGTTTTGCGGTGTTCAAGTCCACTTGGATTATGGGATGTACGGATCCGAAAAAACTTTTTTATGCCGTTTCCATTGATGTGTGTCCTCCGGAGTAGATGCAACCTGTCCTGTGAGGGATACTTTACCTGGGGGGTCCGGTGTTGAATATTGATGTTTACTCCTGTGAGAGGTTTTTGATCCAGATGGATGATTTTAGGTGGTTCCTTTTGGTTGTCCCATGTATGTACCTGTGATGTACAGTTGACAGGCATTCCTGGTTCAGGCTTGTAGTGTGGGTGGGTCTCCTATGGGTGGGGGTCTTACCTGAGTTTTGGTTTGTTTGTGTATGGTGCAGAGGTGTGAGTGGGGTGGACCCATTTTATAATTTTGTTTCTTTTTGCTCCTAAGTTGGAAATACGGTCGTCAGGGTTTCTGTGGGAGGGTATGAGTCTGTTTCCACTGTATCAGGGTGGTGATGTCTTGTTCTTTGGTGAAAAAAAATGGGGGTTGCCTCTTAGTTGAAAAAAATAGAGGTGATGTATATCTGAAGGTCAGGGGCTGGTTGTAGAGTTCTTGGTCTTTTGATGAAAAAAAAATCTTGGTTTTGATGGTGTAGAAGGCTTGGGGTAGGTGGTTCTTGAGTTCTTCATCGTTCTAGTTGTATCTCAGGAGAAAAGGTGTGTGTTGGTGGAGGTCTCAGGAGTGATGTCCTTCAGAGATTGGTAGAGTTATTTTAGGTTGTATTAAATCTAATGATTATTTTTAACCTGTTCACCATCAAACCATTTCCCAAAGGAGTATACTGGGCGTAAAATCAACACCCCTAGAAAAAGCCTGATTTGAGATGATCCCGGGTAATTTAAAGGGATAAAAATTCCTTGGCTTGCTGCGTCCAGATCCCCCGTCAGGCAATGCAGCGGTGACTGGCTAGTGTTTGGTTGTCTAGTTTTGAGTCGGTTGATCCACTTCCATCTCTGACACGTGGAAGCCGGAAGGGGGAAGGGAGGGGTGTGCACTCCACACATATGCGCGCGGTCCGGGTGGGTCCGGGCGCGGCCGGCCAAGGTTGTAGGCCCCATGGTTGCCCACTTGTAGATTAACCCGTTGGTTGGGTTAAAGGCTGTCTGTCAGTAGGTTTTAGGGTTAGGTATAGTTTTTAGAGTGGTTAAGGTTAGGTTTAAGGTTAGGGTAAGGAATAGTTTTTTTTAAGGTTAGGTTTAGGTAAGGTTTTTAGAGTGGTTAAGGTTAGGGTTAGGTTTAGGTTTAGGTATAGTTTTTCAGAATGGTTAAGGTTTAAGTTAAGGTAGGTCTGTCAACTCAACTTAGGATCAGGCAAAACCCTTGAGTTGCGTACCTTATGCAGGTCCGGTCCTCGGTTGGTTGCCATGTGTCCATGTCGAGTGGTATGGTCATGATGTCTAGGTCCGCTATGTCAACGGAAGTGGAAAGCATAGTGCAACCTAGGAGTTTACTCTCTGTCGGATCCTTCTTTTTTAGCTCCACGTTGTCTATGTATTTACTTCAGTGTTCGTCAGTCTTTGGTCCTGGATGTTTTCAATCATGTTGTGTAATTCAGGGGTTATTCCCTTCCAGGATCCTAACTCTGAATCAGCCCATGTCTAGTCGAATCCAGCTGGTCTGTATGGGTATGCTCGGCGTAGGATCAGGCAAAACCGTC
>NC_088242.1:101739856-101742356 GCF_036934945.1 Oncorhynchus masou masou
AATTTCTTACCCATAGCAGTCCCATGAATCTGAAGATAGAACTCATCATTAAAATTAAAATCGTTCCTCAAGAGACTAAGCTCCAACAGATCTAAGATTTCCTTATCCGGACGCTGAGGATCAGGAAATCTATCAAATGCCTGTTTTATCGCCCGCAGTCCCAAAGAGGTTTCAATGTTTGTATATAATGAGTTGATATCTATTGAAAATAAAAACGCCCCTAGTGGTAATTCAAGGCCTTTAAGTTTATCCACAAAATCATATGTATCCTTAACATAAGAAGCATGCCTCTGGGATAACGGATTAATAAAGTAATCAATATATTCTGCAATTCGGTACGATTCCGATCCGCAGTCACTAACAATTGGGCGGCCACTAGGAATCTGAAAGGGCACAGACCACTCTTCCAAAGGTTTATGAATTTTGGAAGGAGATAGAATTGTCGCGGTCTTGGCTCCTCGGGGCCCAGCAGGTAAGTATATTGCTTGGACGAAATAAACTTATTTTCCAGCAATTCCGCCAATATCACCTTGATCCTTTTTTGAGTTTCAGATTGGATAGAGTGATCTAACGGGACATAATTTTTCACGTTATTTAGTTGCCTGTTAGCCTCCAACAAATACTGTACTCTGTCCATAATTACAATCTGTGATCCTTTATCCGCTGGTTTGATAACTATACTCTGGTTGGACCCCAATGATTTAATAATATCCCGCTCCAGTTCCGTGATATTACCCCCAGTGACTGGACCCGGTCGGAACCTCCTAAATGCATCCAGATCCTTCCTAATCAACGTCCGAATGGATGGAGACATGGATTGTACTCTAGGTTCCCAAGAAGAGGGATCTGTAAATGGCACAAAGGGGATATCAGTTACATAGTTAAAATGATCCAACAATTTTAATCTCCTATGGTATAGGTGAAGGTCCCTTCGAAGCTCTATCCTATCCATTATTCTGGGGGTGGGGATAAAAGATAATCCCCGTTCCAATACCTTTCTTTCCATCTCAGAAAGCCTATATGAGTGTGAAAGGTTAGTGATATTTGAATATGGAGCTGTATCAGGGCACTGTACTCCTCTTACATGTTTAAATTATCCAACCAATAGTTCAAGATCAAATTTCCTGTTTCAGGTGTCCAGTGTACTGGGTCACGTAGCAGTGTATGGAACCTAAGTTTGCTAATCTCCGGTAGATAGTTACATTGCTCTAGGATTTTTTGGTTAAGTTGATCCAAGAGCATCTGTTGATGTTTTTCCAATCTATCCGAGTAGTTGATAATTGGCACGTAAAGTATTGCATTGGGAAATTTACTTTCCGCCACTTTCAACAGTTGTTGTAGTTGTTTCCAGGAGGTCAACGCCAGCTGTTTCAAAAGGCAGTTGTTTAAACCCCCGGATAGAACCACCTTCTCCACCGTTGGGTGTTCTGCCAATTTTTCTAGTACCCCTTTTAGATGGTAAAATGTTGCCCCAGGGAAGCTGTCTGCTTGCACTCTGGGGTCAGCAAACCTAGGTATCCGTGAGATATTGGAGTCTCCAATTATAACAATTGGTTTTCTAATTGTAAGTTCCCAATCCCGAATTTTTCTAATAGAATTTGGGTGCCTAACTGGTTCAAAACAGGTGGATATAGGCTTTCTATCAGGTAGGTCAATCACTGGGATGGAAAAAGGGACCACCGGGTGTGCCTCAGCTGGGACTAATCCTACTATTTTACTCCTACCTTGACCAATGTGCGGAGTCCCCGAAGAGAGCAGCAGCGGGGGAACCGGAGTGGCAGCAATATGGGACCCCCAGGGGGCTCAGACAAGGGCATAATCAAGGAACATTCCGTTTTGTTGCCACTTATCATCATATGTTCATCCCCCTCCGGTCCCAAGAGCAGCCCCCCACGGCTCCCGCCCCCTCCAGCTCCGGGGTCCTCCTGGCCAGAGTCAGATAAAGAGGTAATTGTATTACTACATTGTAGGATAACATTACTATATAAAGACCTCTTAGGACTATTAACAAGAGCAGGCCTCACCTGTGTTTGCTTCCCACTATCAGTATCAGTCCCCCCTGGCACTATCTCTGTGGTCAATGGATCTCCAGCAGGTACTTGGGGTCTAGGGGAATATACTTCAGCCGTAACTGAAACAATTTTCCCCCAGTCTCACTGGATCTAGCTCTAGAGCTGCTAGCACGGGAGATCTCCTAAGGGAGCTCCCCTAGGTCCATGTTTAGACCCACTATGGACTAGTCCACCCACCGGACTACCCCCTCCCACCCCCTGCACCCTACTGGGAGCTGGAAACAGGGCACCCGACAAGGGCGGAAAGTCCTCCATAGTCAACTGGCCTGGGCCTGCCACCTCACTGGCATCCATGCTGGCCTTGGGAAGCATGGCCTTTAACGTTGCCACTGATGACTGCGTAAACTTGCGTCTATACCTAGTCCTTGCCCAAGCCACCGCTCGCTCAAAGGAATTGATATCAAATCTCCCCACCTCCCCTAAGCCCG
>NC_088242.1:101752356-101759856 GCF_036934945.1 Oncorhynchus masou masou
GGTTAGGGTTAGGGTTAGGGTTAGGGTTAGGGTTAGGGTTAGGGTTAGGGTTAGGGTTAGGGTTAGGGTTAGGGTTAGGGTTAGGGTTAGGGTTAGGGTTAGGGTTAGGGTTAGGGTTAGGGTTAGGGTTAGGGTTAGGGTTAGGGTTAGGGTTAGGGTTAGGGTTAGGGTTAGGGTTAGGGTTAGGGTTAGGGTTAGGGTTAGGGTTAGGGTTAGGGTTAGGGTTAGGGGTTAGGGTTAGGGTTAGGGTTAGGGTTAGGGTTAGGGTTAGGGTTAGGGTTAGGGTTAGGGTTAGGGTTAGGGTTAGGGTTAGGGTTAGGGTTAGGGTTAGGGTTAGGGTTAGGGTTAGGGTTAGGGTTAGGGTTAGGGTTAGGGTTAGGGTTAGGGTTAGGGTTAGGGTTAGGGTTAGGGTTAGGGTTAGGGTTAGGGTTAGGGTTAGGGTTAGGGTTAGGGTTAGGGTTAGGGTTAGGGTTAGGGTTAGGGTTAGGGTTAGGGTTAGGGTTAGGGTTAGGGTTAGGGTTAGGGTTAGGGTTAGGGTTAGGGTTAGGGTTAGGGTTAGGGTTAGGGTTAGGGTTAGGGTTAGGGTTAGGGTTAGGGTTAGGGTTAGGGTTAGGGTTAGGGTTAGGGTTAGGGTTAGGGTTAGGGTTAGGGTTAGGGTTAGGGTTAGGGTTAGGGTTAGGGTTAGGGTTAGGGTTAGGGTTAGGGTTAGGGTTAGGGTTAGGGTTAGGGTTAGGGTTAGGGTTAGGGTTAGGGTTAGGGTTAGGGTTAGGGTTAGGGTTAGGGTTAGGGTTAGGGTTAGGGTTAGGGTTAGGGTTAGGGTTAGGGTTAGGGTTAGGGTTAGGGTTAGGGTTAGGGTTAGGGTTAGGGTTAGGGTTAGGGTTAGGGTTAGGGTTAGGGTTAGGGTTAGGGTTAGGGTTAGGGTTAGGGTTAGGGTTAGGGTTAGGGTTAGGGTTAGGGTTAGGGTTAGGGTTAGGGTTAGGGTTAGGGTTAGGGTTAGGGTTAGGGTTAGGGTTAGGGTTAGGGTTAGGGTTAGGGTTAGGGTTAGGGTTAGGGTTAGGGTTAGGGTTAGGGTTAGGGTTAGGGTTAGGGTTAGGGTTAGGGTTAGGGTTAGGGTTAGGGTTAGGGTTAGGGTTAGGGTTAGGGTTAGGGTTAGGGTTAGGGTTAGGGTTAGGGTTAGGGTTAGGGTTAGGGTTAGGGTTAGGGTTAGGGTTAGGGTTAGGGTTAGGGTTAGGGTTAGGGTTAGGGTTAGGGTTAGGGTTAGGGTTAGGGTTAGGGTTAGGGTTAGGGTTAGGGTTAGGGTTAGGGTTAGGGTTAGGGTTAGGGTTAGGGTTAGGGTTAGGGTTAGGGTTAGGGTTAGGGTTAGGGTTAGGGTTAGGGTTAGGGTTAGGGTTAGGGTTAGGGTTAGGGTTAGGGTTAGGGTTAGGGTTAGGGTTAGGGTTAGGGTTAGGGTTAGGGTTAGGGTTAGGGTTAGGGTTAGGGTTAGGGTTAGGGTTAGGGTTAGGGTTAGGGTTAGGGTTAGGGTTAGGGTTAGGGTTAGGGTTAGGGTTAGGGTTAGGGTTAGGGTTAGGGTTAGGGTTAGGGTTAGGGTTAGGGTTAGGGTTAGGGTTAGGGTTAGGGTTAGGGTTAGGGTTAGGGTTAGGGTTAGGGTTAGGGTTAGGGTTAGGGTTAGGGTTAGGGTTAGGGTTAGGGTTAGGGTTAGGGTTAGGGTTAGGGTTAGGGTTAGGGTTAGGGTTAGGGTTAGGGTTAGGGTTAGGGTTAGGGTTAGGGTTAGGGTTAGGGTTAGGGTTAGGGTTAGGGTTAGGGTTAGGGTTAGGGTTAGGGTTAGGGTTAGGGTTAGGGTTAGGGTTAGGGTTAGGGTTAGGGTTAGGGTTAGGGTTAGGGTTAGGGTTAGGGTTAGGGTTAGGGTTAGGGTTAGGGTTAGGGTTAGGGTTAGGGTTAGGGTTAGGGTTAGGGTTAGGGTTAGGGTTAGGGTTAGGGTTAGGGTTAGGGTTAGGGTTAGGGTTAGGGTTAGGGTTAGGGTTAGGGTTAGGGTTAGGGTTAGGGTTAGGGTTAGGGTTAGGGTTAGGGTTAGGGTTAGGGTTAGGGTTAGGGTTAGGGTTAGGGTTAGGGTTAGGGTTAGGGTTAGGGTTAGGGTTAGGGTTAGGGTTAGGGTTAGGGTTAGGGTTAGGGTTAGGGTTAGGGTTAGGGTTAGGGTTAGGGTTAGGGTTAGGGTTAGGGTTAGGGTTAGGGTTAGGGTTAGGGTTAGGGTTAGGGTTAGGGTTAGGGTTAGGGTTAGGGTTAGGGTTAGGGTTAGGGTTAGGGTTAGGGTTAGGGGTTAGGGTTAGGGTTAGGGTTAGGGTTAGGGTTAGGGTTAGGGTTAGGGTTAGGGTTAGGGTTAGGGTTAGGGTTAGGGTTAGGGTTAGGGTTAGGGTTAGGGTTAGGGTTAGGGTTAGGGTTAGGGTTAGGGTTAGGGTTAGGGTTAGGGTTAGGGTTAGGGTTAGGGTTAGGGTTAGGGTTAGGGTTAGGGTTAGGGTTAGGGTTAGGGTTAGGGTTAGGGTTAGGGTTAGGGTTAGGGTTAGGGTTAGGGTTAGGGTTAGGGTTAGGGTTAGGGTTAGGGTTAGGGTTAGGGTTAGGGTTAGGGTTAGGGTTAGGGTTAGGGTTAGGGTTAGGGTTAGGGTTAGGGTTAGGGTTAGGGTTAGGGTTAGGGTTAGGGTTAGGGTTAGGGTTAGGGTTAGGGTTAGGGTTAGGGTTAGGGTTAGGGTTAGGGTTAGGGTTAGGGTTAGGGTTAGGGTTAGGGTTAGGGTTAGGGTTAGGGTTAGGGTTAGGGTTAGGGTTAGGGTTAGGGTTAGGGTTAGGGTTAGGGTTAGGGTTAGGGTTAGGGTTAGGGTTAGGGTTAGGGTTAGGGTTAGGGTTAGGGTTAGGGTTAGGGTTAGGGTTAGGGTTAGGGTTAGGGTTAGGGTTAGGGTTAGGGTTAGGGTTAGGGTTAGGGTTAGGGTTAGGGTTAGGGTTAGGGTTAGGGTTAGGGTTAGGGTTAGGGTTAGGGTTAGGGTTAGGGTTAGGGTTAGGGTTAGGGTTAGGGTTAGGGTTAGGGTTAGGGTTAGGGTTAGGGTTAGGGTTAGGGTTAGGGTTAGGGTTAGGGTTAGGGTTAGGGTTAGGGTTAGGGTTAGGGTTAGGGTTAGGGTTAGGGTTAGGGTTAGGGTTAGGGTTAGGGTTAGGGTTAGGGTTAGGGTTAGGGTTAGGGTTAGGGTTAGGGTTAGGGTTAGGGTTAGGGTTAGGGTTAGGGTTAGGGTTAGGGTTAGGGTTAGGGTTAGGGTTAGGGTTAGGGTTAGGGTTAGGGTTAGGGTTAGGGTTAGGGTTAGGGTTAGGGTTAGGGTTAGGGTTAGGGTTAGGGTTAGGGTTAGGGTTAGGGTTAGGGTTAGGGTTAGGGTTAGGGTTAGGGTTAGGGTTAGGGTTAGGGTTAGGGTTAGGGTTAGGGTTAGGGTTAGGGTTAGGGTTAGGGTTAGGGTTAGGGTTAGGGTTAGGGTTAGGGTTAGGGTTAGGGTTAGGGTTAGGGTTAGGGTTAGGGTTAGGGTTAGGGTTAGGGTTAGGGTTAGGGTTAGGGTTAGGGTTAGGGTTAGGGTTAGGGTTAGGGTTAGGGTTAGGGTTAGGGTTAGGGTTAGGGTTAGGGTTAGGGTTAGGGTTAGGGTTAGGGTTAGGGTTAGGGTTAGGGTTAGGGTTAGGGTTAGGGTTAGGGTTAGGGTTAGGGTTAGGGTTAGGGTTAGGGTTAGGGTTAGGGTTAGGGTTAGGGTTAGGGTTAGGGTTAGGGTTAGGGTTAGGGTTAGGGTTAGGGTTAGGGTTAGGGTTAGGGTTAGGGTTAGGGTTAGGGTTAGGGTTAGGGTTAGGGTTAGGGTTAGGGTTAGGGTTAGGGTTAGGGTTAGGGTTAGGGTTAGGGTTAGGGTTAGGGTTAGGGTTAGGGTTAGGGTTAGGGTTAGGGTTAGGGTTAGGGTTAGGGTTAGGGTTAGGGTTAGGGTTAGGGTTAGGGTTAGGGTTAGGGTTAGGGTTAGGGTTAGGGTTAGGGTTAGGGTTAGGGTTAGGGTTAGGGTTAGGGTTAGGGTTAGGGTTAGGGTTAGGGTTAGGGTTAGGGTTAGGGTTAGGGTTAGGGTTAGGGTTAGGGTTAGGGTTAGGGTTAGGGTTAGGGTTAGGGTTAGGGGTTAGGGTTAGGGTTAGGGTTAGGGTTAGGGTTAGGGTTAGGGTTAGGGTTAGGGTTAGGGTTAGGGTTAGGGTTAGGGTTAGGGTTAGGGTTAGGGTTAGGGTTAGGGTTAGGGTTAGGGTTAGGGTTAGGGTTAGGGTTAGGGTTAGGGTTAGGGTTAGGGTTAGGGTTAGGGTTAGGGTTAGGGTTAGGGTTAGGGTTAGGGTTAGGGTTAGGGTTAGGGTTAGGGTTAGGGTTAGGGTTAGGGTTAGGGTTAGGGTTAGGGTTAGGGTTAGGGTTAGGGTTAGGGTTAGGGTTAGGGTTAGGGTTAGGGTTAGGGTTAGGGTTAGGGTTAGGGTTAGGGTTAGGGTTAGGGTTAGGGTTAGGGTTAGGGTTAGGGTTAGGGTTAGGGTTAGGGTTAGGGTTAGGGTTAGGGTTAGGGTTAGGGTTAGGGTTAGGGTTAGGGTTAGGGTTAGGGTTAGGGTTAGGGTTAGGGTTAGGGTTAGGGTTAGGGTTAGGGTTAGGGTTAGGGTTAGGGTTAGGGTTAGGGTTAGGGTTAGGGTTAGGGTTAGGGTTAGGGTTAGGGTTAGGGTTAGGGTTAGGGTTAGGGTTAGGGTTAGGGTTAGGGTTAGGGTTAGGGTTAGGGTTAGGGTTAGGGTTAGGGTTAGGGTTAGGGTTAGGGTTAGGGTTAGGGTTAGGGTTAGGGTTAGGGTTAGGGTTAGGGTTAGGGTTAGGGTTAGGGTTAGGGTTAGGGTTAGGGTTAGGGTTAGGGTTAGGGTTAGGGTTAGGGTTAGGGTTAGGGTTAGGGTTAGGGTTAGGGTTAGGGTTAGGGTTAGGGGTTAGGGTTAGGGTTAGGGTTAGGGTTAGGGTTAGGGTTAGGGTTAGGGTTAGGGTTAGGGTTAGGGTTAGGGTTAGGGTTAGGGTTAGGGTTAGGGTTAGGGTTAGGGTTAGGGTTAGGGTTAGGGTTAGGGTTAGGGTTAGGGTTAGGGTTAGGGTTAGGGTTAGGGTTAGGGTTAGGGTTAGGGTTAGGGTTAGGGTTAGGGTTAGGGTTAGGGTTAGGGTTAGGGTTAGGGTTAGGGTTAGGGTTAGGGTTAGGGTTAGGGTTAGGGTTAGGGTTAGGGTTAGGGTTAGGGTTAGGGTTAGGGTTAGGGTTAGGGTTAGGGTTAGGGTTAGGGTTAGGGTTAGGGTTAGGGTTAGGGTTAGGGTTAGGGTTAGGGTTAGGGTTAGGGTTAGGGTTAGGGTTAGGGTTAGGGTTAGGGTTAGGGTTAGGGTTAGGGTTAGGGTTAGGGTTAGGGTTAGGGTTAGGGTTAGGGTTAGGGTTAGGGTTAGGGTTAGGGTTAGGGTTAGGGTTAGGGTTAGGGTTAGGGTTAGGGTTAGGGTTAGGGTTAGGGTTAGGGTTAGGGTTAGGGTTAGGGTTAGGGTTAGGGTTAGGGTTAGGGTTAGGGTTAGGGTTAGGGTTAGGGTTAGGGTTAGGGTTAGGGTTAGGGTTAGGGTTAGGGTTAGGGTTAGGGTTAGGGTTAGGGTTAGGGTTAGGGTTAGGGTTAGGGTTAGGGTTAGGGTTAGGGTTAGGGTTAGGGTTAGGGTTAGGGTTAGGGTTAGGGTTAGGGTTAGGGTTAGGGTTAGGGTTAGGGTTAGGGTTAGGGTTAGGGTTAGGGTTAGGGTTAGGGTTAGGGTTAGGGTTAGGGTTAGGGTTAGGGTTAGGGTTAGGGTTAGGGTTAGGGTTAGGGTTAGGGTTAGGGTTAGGGTTAGGGTTAGGGTTAGGGTTAGGGTTAGGGTTAGGGTTAGGGTTAGGGTTAGGGTTAGGGTTAGGGTTAGGGTTAGGGTTAGGGTTAGGGTTAGGGTTAGGGTTAGGGTTAGGGTTAGGGTTAGGGTTAGGGTTAGGGTTAGGGTTAGGGTTAGGGTTAGGGTTAGGGTTAGGGTTAGGGTTAGGGTTAGGGTTAGGGTTAGGGTTAGGGTTAGGGTTAGGGTTAGGGTTAGGGTTAGGGTTAGGGTTAGGGTTAGGGTTAGGGTTAGGGTTAGGGTTAGGGTTAGGGTTAGGGTTAGGGTTAGGGTTAGGGTTAGGGTTAGGGTTAGGGTTAGGGTTAGGGTTAGGGTTAGGGTTAGGGTTAGGGTTAGGGTTAGGGTTAGGGTTAGGGTTAGGGTTAGGGTTAGGGTTAGGGTTAGGGTTAGGGTTAGGGTTAGGGTTAGGGTTAGGGTTAGGGTTAGGGTTAGGGTTAGGGTTAGGGTTAGGGTTAGGGTTAGGGTTAGGGTTAGGGTTAGGGTTAGGGTTAGGGTTAGGGTTAGGGTTAGGGTTAGGGTTAGGGTTAGGGTTAGGGTTAGGGTTAGGGTTAGGGTTAGGGTTAGGGTTAGGGTTAGGGTTAGGGTTAGGGTTAGGGTTAGGGTTAGGGTTAGGGTTAGGGTTAGGGTTAGGGTTAGGGTTAGGGTTAGGGTTAGGGTTAGGGTTAGGGTTAGGGTTAGGGTTAGGGTTAGGGTTAGGGTTAGGGTTAGGGTTAGGGTTAGGGTTAGGGTTAGGGTTAGGGTTA
The DNA here is from genome assembly GCF_036934945.1 of Oncorhynchus masou masou. Classification (NCBI taxonomy): domain Eukaryota; kingdom Metazoa; phylum Chordata; class Actinopteri; order Salmoniformes; family Salmonidae; genus Oncorhynchus; species Oncorhynchus masou. Next base: position 101,759,026 of record NC_088242.1, read on the forward strand.
GGGTTAGGGTTAGGGTTAGGGTTAGGGTTAGGGTTAGGGTTAGGGTTAGGGTTAGGGTTAGGGTTAGGGTTAGGGTTAGGGTTAGGGTTAGGGTTAGGGTTAGGGTTAGGGTTAGGGTTAGGGTTAGGGTTAGGGTTAGGGTTAGGGTTAGGGTTAGGGTTAGGGTTAGGGTTAGGGTTAGGGTTAGGGTTAGGGTTAGGGGTTAGGGTTAGGGTTAGGGTTAGGGTTAGGGTTAGGGTTAGGGTTAGGGTTAGGGTTAGGGTTAGGGTTAGGGTTAGGGTTAGGGTTAGGGTTAGGGTTAGGGTTAGGGTTAGGGTTAGGGTTAGGGTTAGGGTTAGGGTTAGGGTTAGGGTTAGGGTTAGGGTTAGGGTTAGGGTTAGGGTTAGGGTTAGGGTTAGGGTTAGGGTTAGGGTTAGGGTTAGGGTTAGGGTTAGGGTTAGGGTTAGGGTTAGGGTTAGGGTTAGGGTTAGGGTTAGGGTTAGGGTTAGGGTTAGGGTTAGGGTTAGGGTTAGGGTTAGGGTTAGGGTTAGGGTTAGGGTTAGGGTTAGGGTTAGGGTTAGGGTTAGGGTTAGGGTTAGGGTTAGGGTTAGGGTTAGGGTTAGGGTTAGGGTTAGGGTTAGGGTTAGGGTTAGGGTTAGGGTTAGGGTTAGGGTTAGGGTTAGGGTTAGGGTTAGGGTTAGGGTTAGGGTTAGGGTTAGGGTTAGGGTTAGGGTTAGGGTTAGGGTTAGGGTTAGGGTTAGGGTTAGGGTTAGGGTTAGGGTTAGGGTTAGGGTTAGGGTTAGGGTTAGGGTTAGGGTTAGGGTTAGGGTTAGGGTTAGGGTTAGGGTTAGG
>NC_088242.1:101767356-101772356 GCF_036934945.1 Oncorhynchus masou masou
GGTTAGGGTTAGGGTTAGGGTTAGGGTTAGGGTTAGGGTTAGGGTTAGGGTTAGGGTTAGGGTTAGGGTTAGGGTTAGGGTTAGGGTTAGGGTTAGGGTTAGGGTTAGGGTTAGGGTTAGGGTTAGGGTTAGGGTTAGGGTTAGGGTTAGGGTTAGGGTTAGGGTTAGGGTTAGGGTTAGGGTTAGGGTTAGGGTTAGGGTTAGGGTTAGGGTTAGGGTTAGGGTTAGGGTTAGGGTTAGGGTTAGGGTTAGGGTTAGGGTTAGGGTTAGGGTTAGGGTTAGGGTTAGGGTTAGGGTTAGGGTTAGGGTTAGGGTTAGGGTTAGGGTTAGGGTTAGGGTTAGGGTTAGGGTTAGGGTTAGGGTTAGGGTTAGGGTTAGGGTTAGGGTTAGGGTTAGGGTTAGGGTTAGGGTTAGGGTTAGGGTTAGGGTTAGGGTTAGGGTTAGGGTTAGGGTTAGGGTTAGGGTTAGGGTTAGGGTTAGGGTTAGGGTTAGGGTTAGGGTTAGGGTTAGGGTTAGGGTTAGGGTTAGGGTTAGGGTTAGGGTTAGGGTTAGGGTTAGGGTTAGGGTTAGGGTTAGGGTTAGGGTTAGGGTTAGGGTTAGGGTTAGGGTTAGGGTTAGGGTTAGGGTTAGGGTTAGGGTTAGGGTTAGGGTTAGGGTTAGGGTTAGGGTTAGGGTTAGGGTTAGGGTTAGGGTTAGGGTTAGGGTTAGGGTTAGGGTTAGGGTTAGGGTTAGGGTTAGGGTTAGGGTTAGGGTTAGGGTTAGGGTTAGGGTTAGGGTTAGGGTTAGGGTTAGGGTTAGGGTTAGGGTTAGGGTTAGGGTTAGGGTTAGGGTTAGGGTTAGGGTTAGGGTTAGGGTTAGGGTTAGGGTTAGGGTTAGGGTTAGGGTTAGGGTTAGGGTTAGGGTTAGGGTTAGGGTTAGGGTTAGGGTTAGGGTTAGGGTTAGGGTTAGGGTTAGGGTTAGGGTTAGGGTTAGGGTTAGGGTTAGGGTTAGGGTTAGGGTTAGGGTTAGGGTTAGGGTTAGGGTTAGGGTTAGGGTTAGGGTTAGGGTTAGGGTTAGGGTTAGGGTTAGGGTTAGGGTTAGGGTTAGGGTTAGGGTTAGGGTTAGGGTTAGGGTTAGGGTTAGGGTTAGGGTTAGGGTTAGGGTTAGGGTTAGGGTTAGGGTTAGGGTTAGGGTTAGGGTTAGGGTTAGGGTTAGGGTTAGGGTTAGGGTTAGGGTTAGGGTTAGGGTTAGGGTTAGGGTTAGGGTTAGGGTTAGGGTTAGGGTTAGGGTTAGGGTTAGGGTTAGGGTTAGGGTTAGGGTTAGGGTTAGGGTTAGGGTTAGGGTTAGGGGTTAGGGTTAGGGTTAGGGTTAGGGTTAGGGTTAGGGTTAGGGTTAGGGTTAGGGTTAGGGTTAGGGTTAGGGTTAGGGTTAGGGTTAGGGTTAGGGTTAGGGTTAGGGTTAGGGTTAGGGTTAGGGTTAGGGTTAGGGTTAGGGTTAGGGTTAGGGTTAGGGTTAGGGTTAGGGTTAGGGTTAGGAGGTTAGGGTTAGGGTTAGGGTTAGGGTTAGGGTTAGGGTTAGGGTTAGGGTTAGGGTTAGGGTTAGGGTTAGGGTTAGGGTTAGGGTTAGGGTTAGGGTTAGGGTTAGGGTTAGGGTTAGGGTTAGGGTTAGGGTTAGGGTTAGGGTTAGGGTTAGGGTTAGGGTTAGGGTTAGGGTTAGGGTTAGGGTTAGGGTTAGGGTTAGGGTTAGGGTTAGGGTTAGGGTTAGGGTTAGGGTTAGGGTTAGGGTTAGGGTTAGGGTTAGGGTTAGGGTTAGGGTTAGGGTTAGGGTTAGGGTTAGGGTTAGGGTTAGGGTTAGGGTTAGGGTTAGGGTTAGGGTTAGGGTTAGGGTTAGGGTTAGGGTTAGGGTTAGGGTTAGGGTTAGGGTTAGGGTTAGGGTTAGGGTTAGGGTTAGGGTTAGGGTTAGGGTTAGGGTTAGGGTTAGGGTTAGGGTTAGGGTTAGGGTTAGGGTTAGGGTTAGGGTTAGGGTTAGGGTTAGGGTTAGGGTTAGGGTTAGGGTTAGGGTTAGGGTTAGGGTTAGGGTTAGGGTTAGGGTTAGGGTTAGGGTTAGGGTTAGGGTTAGGGTTAGGGTTAGGGTTAGGGTTAGGGTTAGGGTTAGGGTTAGGGTTAGGGTTAGGGTTAGGGTTAGGGTTAGGGTTAGGGTTAGGGTTAGGGTTAGGGTTAGGGTTAGGGTTAGGGTTAGGGTTAGGGTTAGGGTTAGGGTTAGGGTTAGGGTTAGGGTTAGGGTTAGGGTTAGGGTTAGGGTTAGGGTTAGGGTTAGGGTTAGGGTTAGGGTTAGGGTTAGGGTTAGGGTTAGGGTTAGGGTTAGGGTTAGGGTTAGGGTTAGGGTTAGGGTTAGGGTTAGGGTTAGGGTTAGGGTTAGGGTTAGGGTTAGGGTTAGGGTTAGGGTTAGGGTTAGGGTTAGGGTTAGGGTTAGGGTTAGGGTTAGGGTTAGGGTTAGGGTTAGGGTTAGGGTTAGGGTTAGGGTTAGGGTTAGGGTTAGGGTTAGGGTTAGGGTTAGGGTTAGGGTTAGGGTTAGGGTTAGGGTTAGGGTTAGGGTTAGGGTTAGGGTTAGGGTTAGGGTTAGGGTTAGGGTTAGGGTTAGGGTTAGGGTTAGGGTTAGGGTTAGGGTTAGGGTTAGGGTTAGGGTTAGGGTTAGGGTTAGGGTTAGGGTTAGGGTTAGGGTTAGGGTTAGGGTTAGGGTTAGGGTTAGGGTTAGGGTTAGGGTTAGGGTTAGGGTTAGGGTTAGGGTTAGGGTTAGGGTTAGGGTTAGGGTTAGGGTTAGGGTTAGGGTTAGGGTTAGGGTTAGGGTTAGGGTTAGGGTTAGGGTTAGGGTTAGGGTTAGGGTTAGGGTTAGGGTTAGGGTTAGGGTTAGGGTTAGGGTTAGGGTTAGGGTTAGGGTTAGGGTTAGGGTTAGGGTTAGGGTTAGGGTTAGGGTTAGGGTTAGGGTTAGGGTTAGGGTTAGGGTTAGGGTTAGGGTTAGGGTTAGGGTTAGGGTTAGGGTTAGGGTTAGGGTTAGGGTTAGGGTTAGGGTTAGGGTTAGGGTTAGGGTTAGGGTTAGGGTTAGGGTTAGGGTTAGGGTTAGGGTTAGGGTTAGGGTTAGGGTTAGGGTTAGGGTTAGGGTTAGGGTTAGGGTTAGGGTTAGGGTTAGGGTTAGGGTTAGGGTTAGGGTTAGGGTTAGGGTTAGGGTTAGGGTTAGGGTTAGGGTTAGGGTTAGGGTTAGGGTTAGGGTTAGGGTTAGGGTTAGGGTTAGGGTTAGGGTTAGGGTTAGGGTTAGGGTTAGGGTTAGGGTTAGGGTTAGGGTTAGGGTTAGGGTTAGGGTTAGGGTTAGGGTTAGGGTTAGGGTTAGGGTTAGGGTTAGGGTTAGGGTTAGGGTTAGGGTTAGGGTTAGGGTTAGGGTTAGGGTTAGGGTTAGGGTTAGGGTTAGGGTTAGGGTTAGGGTTAGGGTTAGGGTTAGGGTTAGGGTTAGGGTTAGGGTTAGGGTTAGGGTTAGGGTTAGGGTTAGGGTTAGGGTTAGGGTTAGGGTTAGGGTTAGGGTTAGGGTTAGGGTTAGGGTTAGGGTTAGGGTTAGGGTTAGGGTTAGGGTTAGGGTTAGGGTTAGGGTTAGGGTTAGGGTTAGGGTTAGGGTTAGGGTTAGGGTTAGGGTTAGGGTTAGGGTTAGGGTTAGGGTTAGGGTTAGGGTTAGGGTTAGGGTTAGGGTTAGGGTTAGGGTTAGGGTTAGGGTTAGGGTTAGGGTTAGGGTTAGGGTTAGGGTTAGGGTTAGGGTTAGGGTTAGGGTTAGGGTTAGGGTTAGGGTTAGGGTTAGGGTTAGGGTTAGGGTTAGGGTTAGGGTTAGGGTTAGGGTTAGGGTTAGGGTTAGGGTTAGGGTTAGGGTTAGGGTTAGGGTTAGGGTTAGGGTTAGGGTTAGGGTTAGGGTTAGGGTTAGGGTTAGGAGGGTTAGGGTTAGGGTTAGGGTTAGGGTTAGGGTTAGGGTTAGGGTTAGGGTTAGGGTTAGGGTTAGGGTTAGGGTTAGGGTTAGGGTTAGGGTTAGGGTTAGGGTTAGGGTTAGGGTTAGGGTTAGGGTTAGGGTTAGGGTTAGGGTTAGGGTTAGGGTTAGGGTTAGGGTTAGGGTTAGGGTTAGGGTTAGGGTTAGGGTTAGGGTTAGGGTTAGGGTTAGGGTTAGGGTTAGGGTTAGGGTTAGGGTTAGGGTTAGGGTTAGGGTTAGGGTTAGGGTTAGGGTTAGGGTTAGGGTTAGGGTTAGGGTTAGGGTTAGGGTTAGGGTTAGGGTTAGGGTTAGGGTTAGGGTTAGGGTTAGGAGGTTAGGTTTAGGGTTAGGGTTAGGGTTAGGGTTAGGGTTAGGGTTAGGGTTAGGGTTAGGGTTAGGGTTAGGGTTAGGGTTAGGGTTAGGGTTAGGGTTAGGGTTAGGGTTAGGGTTAGGGTTAGGGTTAGGGTTAGGGTTAGGGTTAGGGTTAGGGTTAGGGTTAGGGTTAGGGTTAGGGTTAGGGTTAGGGTTAGGGTTAGGGTTAGGGTTAGGGTTAGGGTTAGGGTTAGGGTTAGGGTTAGGGTTAGGGTTAGGGTTAGGGTTAGGGTTAGGGTTAGGGTTAGGGTTAGGGTTAGGGTTAGGGTTAGGGTTAGGGTTAGGGTTAGGGTTAGGGTTAGGGTTAGGGTTAGGGTTAGGGTTAGGGTTAGGGTTAGGGTTAGGGTTAGGGTTAGGGTTAGGGTTAGGGTTAGGGTTAGGGTTAGGGTTAGGGTTAGGGTTAGGGTTAGGGTTAGGGTTAGGGTTAGGGTTAGGGTTAGGGTTAGGGTTAGGGTTAGGGTTAGGGTTAGGGTTAGGGTTAGGGTTAGGGTTAGGGTTAGGGTTAGGGTTAGGGTTAGGGTTAGGGTTAGGGTTAGGGTTAGGGTTAGGGTTAGGGTTAGGGTTAGGGTTAGGGTTAGGGTTAGGGTTAGGGTTAGGGTTAGGGTTAGGGTTAGGGTTAGGGTTAGGGTTAGGGTTAGGGTTAGGGTTAG